>NW_025228138.1:43995-62213 GCF_018294505.1 Triticum aestivum | reverse complement strand
ATATTCGTAATGGTAGGCCTGCACCACCACCTCAGGTACGAGATGATGTCCATATTCCTAAACTGAAATTGAATATTCCACCATTTGAGGGTAGATATGTTCCTGATATATATCTTACTTGGGAGTTAGAAACCGAACAACGATTTACATGTTTACAATATCCTGAGGAGAGACGAGTTGCTGCTGTTGTTTGTGCTTTCACTAGTTTTGCATGTGTATGGTGGTCTGAACATTGTAGATTATATCCTATTCCAACTACTTGGGCTGCTTTGAAAACTGCTATGCGTACGCGTTGGGTTCCACCATATTATCAACGTGAATTGCTTCAAAAATTGCAGCGTTTAAGACAAGGGAAAAATTCTGTAGAAGAATATTATCAGGAATTACAAACTGGCATGATTAGATGTGGTATTGTTGAGGAGAATGAAGCTATGCTTGCACGTTTTCTGGGTGGATTAAATAGAGAGATTCAGACCATTCTAGACTATAAGGAGTATACTAATATCACTCGTTTATTCCATCTTGCTTGTAAAGCTGAACGTGAAGTGCAGGATTGACAAGCATTGGGGCGAACTAACTTTTCTGCAGGCCGACCTTCATCATGGACACCACGTGCATCTTCTACTTCAACTGCACCAGCACCTCCATCCGGTGCCACCTCCAGTCGTGATACAAGAAAACAGGCACAACCACCATTATCTGCCAAGAGCGCACCTGCGGGGCCTGCACAGCGTTCTTCTTCTTCCATGGCATCAACAGGGCACACAAGTGATATTATTTGTCATCGTTGTAAGGGAGGAGGTCATTATGCGAGAGAATGCAAATCTCCGCGTGTGATGATTGCTACCACGGATGGTGGATATGAGTCTGCTAGTGACTATGATGAGGAGACTTTGGCTCTTATTACACGTGAAGAACATGGTGGAGATGATTCTGATCATGAGACGCAATACATGGCTCCTGAAGACGCTGACAGGTATGAATGTTTAGTTGCTCAACGTGTTTTGAGTGTGCAGATCACACAAGCTGAGCAAAATCAGAGGCACAATTTGTTCCATACCAAGGGAGTTGTGAAGGAACGTTCTGTGCGCGTCATCATAGATGGAGGGAGCTGCAACAACTTGGCTAGCATGGAGATGGTGGAGAAGCTTTCTCTCACCACAAGACCACATCCACATCCTCACTACATCCAATGGTTCAACAACAGCGGCAAGGTTAAGGTAACACGTACTGTTCGTGTGCATTTTAGTATCTCTACATATGCTGATTATGTTGATTGTGATGTGGTACCTATGCAAGCATGTTCCTTATTACTTGGTAGACCATGGCAATTTGATAAAAATTATGTACACCATGGTAGAAACAATCACTATACTCTTGTTCATAAGGATAAAAATATTACTTTGCTTCCTATGACTCCTGATTCCATTTTGAAAGATGATATTAATAGAGCTAATAAAGCAAAACAGGAGACGAATAAGAGTGAAAATCAGATTGTGGCAAAAGAATTTGAGCAACAAATGAAGCCTAATAATAAACCATCTAGTGTTGCTTCTGAAATTAAATTGAAAAGTGCATGTTTATTTGCCACCAAATCTGATATTGATGAGCTAGATTTCAGCAAATCTGTTTGCTATGCTTTTGTGTGCAAAGAGGCATTATTTTCATTCGAGGACGTGCCTTCCTCTTTGCCTCCTGCTGTCACTAACATTTTGCAGGAGTTCGCTGACGTCTTTCCACAAGACGTGCCACTAGGATTACCGCCTATTCGAGGGATTGAGCATCAGATTGACTTAATTCCCGGTGCGTCACTGCCAAACCGTGCACCATACCGTACCAATCCAGAGGAGACGAAGGAGATTATGCGTCAAGTACAAGAGCTTCTCGACAAAGGTTATATACGCGAATCCCTTAGTCCTTGTGCTGTTCCTATTATTCTAGTGCCGAAAAAGGATGGTACATCACGTATGTGTGTTGATTGTAGAGGCATTAATAATATTACTATTCGTTATCGTCATCCTATTCCTAGGCTAGATGATATGCTTGATGAATTGAGTGGCTCTACAATATTCTCCAAAGTTGATTTGCATAGTGGATACCATCAAATTCGTATGAAATTGGGAGATGAATGGAAAACAACATTCAAAACTAAGTTTGGATTATATGAGTGGTTAGTCATGCCTTTTGGGTTATCTAATGCACCTAGTACTTTCATGAGATTAATGAACGAAGTTTTACGTGCTTTCATTGGACGATTTGTGGTAGTTTACTTTGATGACATATTGATTTATAGCAGATCTTTGGAAGAACATTTGGAACATTTACGTGTTGTTTTTATTGCTCTACGTGATGCACGTTTGTTTGGTAACCTTGGGAAGTGCACCTTTTGCACCGACCGAGTATCTTTTCTTGGCTATGTTGTTACTCCACAGGGAATTGAAGTTGATAAAGCCAAGATAGAAGCTATTGAGAGTTGGCCGCAACCCAAAACGGTCACACAAGTGAGGAGTTTTCTTGGCCTCGCTGGATTCTATATGCGTTTTGTGAGAGATTTCAGCACCATTGCTGCACCTCTCAATGAGCTTACAAAGAAAGATGTGCCTTTTCTTTGGGGTACCGCACAGGAAGAAGCCTTCTCGGTATTGAAAGATAAGTTGACACATGCTCCTTTACTCCAACTTCCTGATTTTAATAAGACATTTGAGCTTGAATGTGATGCTAGTGGAATTGGATTAGGCGGTGTGTTATTACAAGATGGCAAACCTGTTGCATACTTTTCTGAAAAATTGAGTGGGCCTAGGCTGAATTATTCTACTTATGATTAAGAATTATATGCTCTTGTTCGGACTTTAGAAACATGGCAACATTATTTATGGCCCAAAGAATTTGTTATACATTCTGATCATGAATCTTTGAAACATATTATAAGTCAAGCTAAACTGAATCGTAGACATGCTAAATGGGTTGAATTCATTGAGACTTTTCCTTATGTCATTAAACACAAGAAGGGAAAAGAAAATGTTATTGCTGATGCATTGTCTCGCCGCTATACTATGCTTTCACAACTTGACTTCCAAATATTTGGTTTGGAGACCATCAAAGATCAACATGTGCATGATGCTGATTTTAAAGATGTAATGCAGAATTGTAAAGAAGGAAGAATGTGGAACAAGTTCGTCGTTAACGATGGATTTGTGTTTCGTGCTAACAAGCTATGCATTCCAGCTAGCTCCGTTCGTCTTTTGTTGTTGCAGGAGGCGCATGGAGGAGGATTAATGGGACACTTTGGCGTGAAGAAGACGGAGGACGTACTTGCTACACATTTCTTTTGGCCAAAGATGAGATGGGATGTTGAGCGTTTTATTGCTCGATGCACTACATGTCAAAAAGCTAAGTCACGACTCAATCCTCATGGTTTATATATGCCTTTGCCTGTACCTAGTGTTCCTTGGGAGGATATATCTATGGACTTTGTTTTAGGTTTACCTCGAACAAAGAAGGGGAGGGATAGCATATTTGTTGTCGTGGATAGATTCTCGAAAATGGCACACTTTATACCATGTCATAAAAGCGATGATGCTGTTAATGTTGCCGATTTGTTCTTTCGTGAAATTATTCGCTTGCATGGTGTGCCAAATACTATTGTTTCAGATCGTGATACTAAATTTCTTAGCCACTTTTGGAGATGTTTATGGGCTAAGTTGGGGACTAAACTGCTTTTTAGTACGACTTGTCACCCCAAAACTGATGGACAAACTAAAGTAGTCAATAGAACGTTGTCTACTATGCTTAGGGCTGTTTTGAAGAATAATAAGAAAATGTGGGAGGAATGCTTGCCTCATATTGAATTTGCTTATAATCGTTCATTGCATTCTACTACTAAGATGTGCCCTTTTGAAGTTGTGTATGGTTTCCTACCTCGTGCACCTATTGATTTGTTGCCTCTTCCATCTTCGGAGAAGGTTAATTTTGATGCTAAACAACGTGCTGAATTGATTTTAAAAATGCATGAGTTAACTAAGGAAAACATTGAGCGTATGAATGCTAAATATAAACTTGCTGGAGATAAGGGTAGAAAACATGTTGTGTTTGCACCTGGAGATCTTGTTTGGTTACATTTGCGTAAGGATAGATTTCCTGATTTGCGCAAATCAAAGCTAATGCCACGTGCTGATGGTCCCTTTAAGGTGTTAGAGAAAATAAATGATAATGCATATAAACTTGAGCTGCCTGCAGATTTTGGGGTTAGTCCCACTTTTAACATTGCAGATTTGAAGCCTTGTTTGGGTGAGGAAGATGAGTTTCCGTCGAGGACGACTTCATTTCAAGAAGGGGAGGATGATGAGGACATCAATACCATTGTTACACCCACAGCCCCTACTGCTACATATACGGGACCAATTGCTAGAGCTCGCGCACGCCAATTAAATTATCAGGTACTTTCGTTTCTTGGTAATGATTCTAATGTTCATGAGAATATGATGCTGCCTAAATTGGATACATTTGTTTTGCTTACAAATGAAGGGCCTAGCTTGGAGAAGGATGAACATTGGAGCAAGAACAAGCATGGAGATGATGCCATGCGCAAGGGGAACAAGAACGGAGTTACAAGTGATGATTTCAGGACATTGAAGCCACCATAATGGGTGCATGAAGCCATGGACGAAATATACAAGATGCCACTTCATAAATTTCGTCCCGAGGCTATTATAGGTGCTGCATCACCTTTTTATTGGGCCAGGCCCATGTAATTTCGAAATACATAAGTATAGGCTATTTTTAGAGTCCGTATGTGTGGGGAAACAAGAGATAGGGTTGATTTCGGACCCCTCCACCAAGGGCCACGAAATTCCCCCTCTCTTCCTCCATATATACAGCCCTTAGGGCACCGTTTAGACTTTGGGTTTTGTTTAGATTAAAAGTTCGCCATAGCTGCAACTTCGCGTACTTCGTTTGTGTTCAACGACCAGACAAAGGCGTCACAGAACCCCACCTTGATCAATAAAGCTTTCATCTTATATTCGCAATATCCAGATTGCAATCTTAGTTTCTTGCTTGTTCTTCATTTGCTCGCAGGAAACAGACCCTCGTGGTCAGGTTGATCATGCTCCGGCGTGGTCAATAACCTCTCGGAGTTGGTTTAGCGATTGCTAAGGCGCGACGTCCTCGCACGTTCGTAGTTGGATCGTCAAAGTCGACTTCCACCAAAGCGATATCCATCATCTCATCGAAAGATGGGAGACCTTTGCCTCTATCACTTGATGAATTGAGTAGCTCTACAATATTCTCCAAAGTTGATTTGCGTAGTGGATACCATCAAATTCGTATGAAATTGGGAGATGAATGGAAAACAGCATTTAAAACTAAGTTTGGATTATATGAGTGGTTAGTCATGCCTTTTGGGTTAACTAATGCACCTAGTACTTTCATGAGATTAATGAACGAAGTTTTACGTGCTTTCATTGGACGATTTGTGGTAGTTTACTTTGATGACATATTGATTTATAGCAGATCTTTGGAAGAACATTTGGAACATTTACGTGCTGTTTTTATTGCTCTACGTGATGCACGTTTGTTTGGTAACCTTGGGAAGTGCACCTTTTGCACCGACCGAGTATCTTTTCTTGGCTATGTTGTTACTCCACAGGGAATTGAAGTTGATAAAGCCAAGATTGAAGCTATTGAGAGTTGGCCGCAGCCCAAAACGGTCAGACAAGTGAGGAGTTTTCTTGGCCTCGCTGGATTCTATAGGCGTTTTGTGAGAGATTTCAGCACCATTGCTGCACCTCTCAATGAGCTTACAAAGAAAGATGTGCCTTTTCTTTGGGGTACCGCACAGGAAGAAGCCTTCTCGGTATTAAAAGATAAGTTGACACATGCTCCTTTACTGCAACTTCCTGATTTTAATAAGACTTTTGAGCTTGAATGTGATGCTAGTGGAATTGGATTAGGCGGTGTGTTATTACAAGATGGCAAACCTGTTGCATACTTTTCTAAAAAATTGAGTGGGCCTAGTCTGAATTATTCTACTTATGATAAAGAATTATATGCTCTTGTTCGGACTTTAGAAACATGGCAACATTATTTATGGCCCAAAGAATTTGTTATACATTCTGATCATGAATCTTTGAAGCATATTAAAAGTCAAGCTAAACTCAATCGTAGACATGCTAAATGGGTTGAATTCATTGAGACTTTTCCTTATGTCATTAAACACAAGAAGGGAAAAGAAAATGTTATTGCTGATGCATTGTCTCGCCGCTATACTATGCTTTCACAACTTGACTTCAAAATATTTGGTTTGGAGACCATCAAAGATCAATATGTGGATGATGCTGATTTTAAAGATGTAATGCAGAATTGTAAAGAAGGAAGAATGTGGAACAAGTTCGTCGTTAACGATGGATTTGTGTTTCGTGCTAACAAGCTATGCATTCCAGCTAGCTCCTTTCGTCTTTTGTTGTTGCAGGAGGCGCATGGAGTAGGATTAATGGGACACTTTGGCGTGAAGAAGACGGAGGACGTACTTGCTACACATTTCTTTTGGCCAAAGATGAGACGGGATGTTGAGCGTTTTATTGCTCGCTGCACTACATGTCAAAAAGCTAAGTCACGACTCAATCCTCATGGTTTATATATGCCTTTGCCTGTACCTAGTGTTCCTTGGGAGGATATATCTATGGACTTTGTTTTAGGTTTACCTCGAACAAAGAAGGGGAGGGATAGCATATTTGTTGTCGTGGATAGATTCTCGAAAATGGCACACTTTATACCATGTCATAAAAGCGATGATGCTGTTAATGTTGCTAATTTGTTCTTTCGTGAAATTATTCGCTTGCATGGTGTGCCAAATACTATTGTTTCAGATCGTGATACTAAATTTCTTAGCCACTTTTGGAGATGTTTATGGGCTAAGTTGGGGACTAAACTGCTTTTTAGTACTACTTGTCACCCCCAAACTGATGGCCAAACTGAAGTAGTCAATAGAACATTGTCTACTATGCTTAGGGCTGTTTTGAAGAGTAATAAGAAAATGTGGGAGGAATGCTTGCCTCATATTGAATTTGCTTATAATCGTTCATTGCATTCTACTACTAAGATGTGCCCTTTTGAAGTTGTGTATGGTTTCCTACCTCATGCACCTATTGATTTGTTGCCTCTTCCATCTTCGGAGAAGGTTAATTTTGATGCTTAACAACGTGCTGAATTGATTTTAAAAATGCATGAGTTAACTAAGGAAAACATTGAGCGTATGAATGCCAAATATAAACTTGCTGGAGATAAGGGTAGAAAACATGTTGTGTTTGCACCTGGAGATCTTGTTTGGTTACATTTGCGTAAGGATAGATTTCCTGATTTGCGCAAATCAAAGCTCATGCCACGGGCTGATGGTCCCTTTAAGGTGTTAGAGAAAATAAATGATAATGCATATAAACTTGAGCTGCCTATAGATTTTGGGGTTAGTCCCACTTTTAACATTGTAGATTTGAAGCCTTATTTGGGTGGGGAAGATGAGCTTCCGTCGAGGACGACTTCATTTCAAGAAGGGGAGGATGATGAGGACATCAATACCATTGTTACACCCACAGCCCCTACTGCTACATATACGGGACCAATTACTAGAGCTCGCGCACGCCAATTAAATTATCAGGTACTTTCGTTTCTTGGTAATGATTCTAATGTTCATGAGAATATGATGCTGCCTAAATTGGATACATTTGTTTTGCTTACAAATGAAGGGCCTAGCTTGGAGAAGGATGAACATTGGAGCAAGAACAAACATGGAGATGATGCCATGCGCAAGGGGAACAAGAACGGAGTTACAAGTGATGATTTCAGGACTTTGAAGCCACCATAATGGGTGCATGAAGCCTTGGACGAAATATACAAGATGCCACTTCATAAATTTCGTCCCGAGGCTATTATAGGTGCTGCGTCACCTTTTTATTGGGCCAGGCCCATGTAATTTCGAAATACATAAGTATAGGCTATTTTTAGAGTCCGTATGTGTGGGGAAACAAGAGATAGGGTTGATTTCGGACCCCTCCACCAAGGGCCACGAAATTCCCCTCTCTTCCTCCATATATACAGCCCTTAGGGCACCGTTTAGACTTTGGGTTTTGTTTAGATTAAAAGTTCGCCATAGCTGCAACTTCGCGTACTTCGTTTGTGTTCAACGACCAGACAAAGGCGTCACAGAACCTCACCTTGATCAATAAAGCTTTCATCTTATATTCGCAATATCCAGATTGCAATCTTAGTTTCTTCCTTGTTCTTCGTTTGCTCGCAGGAAACAGACCCTCGTGGTCAGGTTGATCGTGCTCCGGCGTGGTCAATAACCTCTCGGAGTTGGTTTAGCGATTGCTAAGGCGCGACGTCCTCGCACGTTCGTAGTCGGATTGTCAAAGTAGACTTCCACCAAAGCGATATCCATCATCTCATCGAAAGACGGGACACCTTTGCCTCTATCAATCTTCAACTTCGTTCAAGGTACATTTGGTACACGTTCTTTTCCTTCTACCACTTACATTTTGCTTGGTACGATGGACAGGCCAAGTTCTTCTACCACTCCACCTCTCATCGAGAACGATGACGACATGTCATCATTCGTCACCAAGAACCACCTATTTGGAGCTCAAAAGGCATTGCACCAAGAGCAACAAGCAATGAGGGACTACTTCGACAACAAATTCGATGCTCAAAAGCAAGAGAATGATGCAAGAATGGATGATATCCGCGCCTTCACGAGGAACCGGCGTCCTTCCACTTCTTCATCCTCAAGACGGAGCCGCTCGAGTCGACACTCCGACGACACTTTCTCCGACTCAAGTACACCGTCATCAAACACTCTTCATCGAGCTGCGTGTCAAGACCGGCATGCATCTCGGAACCCGCTACATGACAAGCATTCACAAGAACAAGTCGATGAGCAAATCCCTCGTCCTCAATCAAACCAAGTCGTTTTTGCTCAAGCTCAAGAAAGGCAATGACTAAGGCGCCAAGAAGAAGAACGAGCACGTCTACACCAAGAGGAACAAGACGCCGAGGCTCAACGTCTTCAACAACAACAACGTGAAGCGCAAGCTCTTGAGGCGCAACATGCCCTTCGAGATTCGAGCCGCGCCATTGCCAACCGCAATCACGAGCGGCGCAATCAAGAGGAAGCCCTTCGAGAAGAAATCCAAGAGAGGAACTACCAACCGCGTGTGCAACGTCAAGCTACACAAGGTCCTCCACAAGCTTGTCAAGCTCCACCTCAACCTCAAGTTCAACAAGAGCAAGTTGATCATGGACTTCCTTCGCGCCAAGAGAAACATGAGGATGACTATCCTCCACGTCAAGGACGTCACCATCACCATCGCCAATAGCACAATGAAGAGCAACGCTAATGAGGACATCAATACCATTGTTACACCCACAACCCGTACTGCTATACATACTGGACCAATTACTAGAGCTCGCGCACGCCAACTAAATTACCAGGTACTTCCGTTTCTTGGTAATGATTCTAATGTTCATGAGAATATGATGTTGCCTAAATTGGATACATTTGTTTTGCTTACAAATGAAGGGCCTAGCTTGGAGAAGGATGAACATTGGATTAAGAACAAGCATGCAGATGATGGCATGCGCAAGGGGAACAAGAACGGAGTTACAAGTGATGATTTCAGGACTTTGAAGCCACCATAATGGGTGCATGAAGCCTTGGACGAAATATACAAGATGCCACTTCATAAATTTCGTCCGAGGCTATTATAGGTGCTGCGTCACCTTATTATTGGGCCAGTGATAGAGGCAGAGGTGTCCCGTCTTTCGATGAGATGATGGATTTCGCTTTGGTGGAAGTCGACTTTGACGATCCGACTACGAACGTGCGAGGACGTTGCGCCTTAGCAATCGCTAAACCAACTCCGAGAGGTTATTGACCACGCCGGAGCACGATCAACCTGACCACGAGGGTCTGTTTCCTGCGAGCAAACGAAGAACAAGCAAGAAACTGAGATTGCAATCTGGATATTGCGAATATAAGATGAAAGCTTTATTGATCAAGGTGGGGTTCTGTGACGCCTTTGTCTGGTCGTTGAACACAAACGAAGTACGCGAAGTTGCAGCTATGGCGAACTTTTAATCTAAACAAAACCCAAAGTCTAAACGATGCCCTAAGGGCTGTATATATGGAGGAAGAGGGGGGAATTTCGTGGCCCTTGGTGGAGGGGTCCGAAATCAACCCTATCTCTTGTTTCCCCACACATACGGACTCTAAAAATAGCCTATACTTATGTATTTCGAAATTACATGGGCCTGGCCCAATAATAAGGTGACGCAGCACCTATAATAGCCTCGGGACGAAATTTATGAAGTGGCATCTTGTATATTTCGTCCAAGGCTTCATGCACCCATTATGGTGGCTTCAAAGTCTTGAAATCATCACTTGTAACTCCGTTCTTGTTCCCCTTGCGCATGCCATCATCTCCATGCTTGTTCTTAATCCAATGTTCATCCTTCTCCAAGCTAGGCCCTTCATTTGTAAGCAAAACAAATGTATCCAATTTAGGAAGCATCATATTCTCATGAACATTAGAATCATTACCAAGAAACAAAAGTACCTGATAATTTAGTTGGCGTGCGCGAGCTCTAGTAATTGGTCCAGTATTTATAGCAGCAGGGGCTGTGGGTGTAACAATTGTATTGATGTCCTCATCATCCTCCCCTTCTTGAAATAAAGTCGTCCTCGACGGAAGTTCATCTTCCTCACCCAAATAAGGCTTCAAATCTGCAATGTTAAAAGTGGGACTAACCCCAAAATCTGCAGGCAGCTCAAGTTTATATGCATTATCATTTATTTTCTCTAACACCTTAAAGGGACCATCAACACGTGGCATTAACTTTGATTTGCGCAAATCCGGAAATCTATCCTTACGCAAATGTAACCAAACAAGATCTCCAGGTGCAAACACAACATGTTTTCTACCCTTATCTCCAGCAAGTTTATATTTAGCATTCATACGCTCAATGTTTTCCTTAGTTAACTCATGCATTTTTAAAATCAATTCATCAGGTTGTTTAGCATCAAAATTAACCTTCTCCAAAGATGGAAGAGGCAACAAATCAATAGGTGCACGAGGTAGGAAACCATACACAACTTCAAAAGGGCACATCTTAGTAGTAGAATGCAATGAACGATTATAAGCAAATTCAATATGAGGCAAGCATTCCTCCCACATTTTCTTATTATTCTTCAAAACAGCCCTAAGCATAGTAGACAATGTTCTATTGACTACTTCAGTTTGTCCATCAGTTTGGGGGTGACAAGTAGTACTAAAAAGCAGTTTAGTCCCCAACTTAGCCCATAAACATCTCCAAAAGTGGCTAAGAAATTTAGTATCACGATCTGAAACAATAGTATTTGGCACACCATGCAAGCGAATAATTTCACGAAAGAACAAATCAGCAACATTAACAGCATCATCGTTTTTATGACATGGTATAAAGTGTGCCATTTTCGAGAATCTATCCACGACAACAAATATGCTATCCCTCCCCTTCTTTGTTCGAGGTAAACCTAAAACAAAGTCCATAGATATATCCTCCCAAGGAACACTAGGTACAGGCAAAGGCATATATAAACCATGAGGATTGAGTCGTGACTTAGCTTTTTGACATGTAGTGCATCGAGCAATAAAACGCTCAACATCCCGTCTCATCTTTGGCCAAAAGAAATGTGTAGCAAGTACGTCCTCCGTCTTCTTCACGCCAAAGTGTCCCATTAATCCTCCTCCATGCGCCTCCTGCAACAACAAAAGACGAACGGAGCTAGCTGGAATGCATAGCTTGTTAGCACGAAACACAAATCCATCGTTAACGACAAACTTGTTCCACATTCTTCCTTCTTTACAATTCTGCATTACATCTTTAAAATCAGCATCGTGCACATATTGATCTTTGATGGTCTCTAAACCAAATATTTTGAAGTCAAGTTGTGAAAGCATAGTATAGCGACGAGACAATGCATCAGCAATAACATTTTCTTTTCCCTTCTTGTGTTTAATGACATAAGGGAAAGTCTCAATGAATTCAACCCATTTAGCATGTCTACGATTCAGTTTAGCTTGACTTCTAATATGTTTCAAAGATTCATGATCAGAATGTATAACAAATTCTTTGGGCCATAAATAATGTTGCCATGTTTCTAAAGTCTGAACAAGAGCATATAATTCTTTATCATAAGTAGAATAATTCAGACTAGGCCCACTCAATTTTTCAGAAAAGTATGCAACAGGTTTGCCATCTTGTAATAACACACCTCCTAATCCAATTCCACTAGCATCACATTCAAGCCCAAAAGTCTTATTAAAATCAGGAAGTTGGAGTAAAGGAGCATGTGTCAACTTATCTTTCAATACCGTGAAGGCTTCTTCCTGTGCGGTACCCCAAACAAAAGGCACATCCTTCTTTGTAAGCTCGTTGAGAGGTGCAGCAATGGTGCTGAAATCTCTCACAAAACGCCTATAGAATCCAGCGAGGCCAAGAAAACTCCTCACTTGTGTGACCGTTTTGGGCTGCGGCCAACTCTCAATAGCTTCAATCTTGGCTTTGTCAACTTCAATTCCCTGTGGAGTAACAACATAGCCAAGAAAAGATACTCGGTCGGTGCAAAAGGTGCACTTCCCAAGGTTACCAAACAAACGTGCATCACGTAGAGCAATAAAAACAGCACGTAAATGTTCCAAATGTTCTTCCAAAGATCTGCTATAAATCAATATGTCATCAAAGTAAACTACCACAAATCGTCCAATGAAAACACGTAAAACTTCGTTCATTAATCTCATGAAAGTACTAGGTGCATTAGTTAACCCAAAAGGCATGACTAACCACTCATATAATCCAAACTTAGTTTTAAATGCTGTTTTCCATTCATCTCCCAATTTCATACGAATTTGATGGTAGCCACTACGCAAATCAACTTTGGTGAATATTGTAGAGCCACTCAATTCATCAAGCATATCATCTAGTGATGAGGACATGACTACCTTGGATATGACCAAAAATATTGCATATATGCATATTTGTCAGGTGATTTCTAGTGCAAACTATTCAATAATCTATTTATGTTATCCAGAACAAAAATACTTCACACACTTTTGTGTTTTGTCTAATTGCAGGTGTATGGGACATTTGTACAATCCACATATGAAGATAAGGAAGAAAGAGATGTTTATTTGCTGTCCAAAAAGTTCTCTCACGTCACTTTTGGCCCAAGAGAAGATAGAGTCCAAGTCTCTCACGTTCTGGATTCAGATTCGGACTGCACAGACATACCTGACTCAAAACGCACACAAGTTTTTCATACGGACTCCGAATTGGGTGATTCTTTTTTTGTTGGAAACTAGATTTCGTGCACTTTCCAACCCAATTGGAATCACCTTCAAATTCTTCCGGAGCGTTGAGTTGTGGACGAAACAATCTGATGCTGCAGCAGAATCCGAGTCAAACTACAAGTCCAAAGGTGTTACATCACCTCCACTTGGGCCCATTGGCCTTGTACGACCTAGATTTAGTTTTAGGCTGCCTTGGGACGTCCTCCCACCTCCTTGGCCGCCACCCCTTGCTCCTATATAAGTAGATCCATCTAGTAGCTTTTCCTTGGGATTTGTTTAGTTAAAAGTTAGCTATTGCAACTTCGTGTACTTCGTTTGTGTCCAACGACCAGACCAAGACCGCTTACGGATCCCCACCATTATCAATACCTCATATATATTTGCAATATTCAGATTGCTTTATCATATTCTTGCTCGTTCTTCGATTGCTTGCAGGAATAGACCTTCGTGGTCAGGCTGACCGTGCTTCCGGCATCGTCAGTAACCTCAGGAGATTGGTTTAGCGATTGCTAAGGCGCAACGTCGTGCACGTTCGTAGTCGGATCGTCAAAGTCGTCTCCACCAAATCGATACTTATCATCTCATCGAAAGATCGGGACACCCTCGCCTCTATCACTGCACCACCACCTCAGGTACGAGATGATGTCCATATTCCTAAACTGAAATTGAATATTCCACCATTTGAGGGTAGATATGTTCCTGATATATATCTTACTTGGGAGTTAGAAACTGAACAACGATTTACATGTTTACAATATCCTGAGGAGAGACGGGTTGCTGCTGCTGTTTGTGCTTTCACTAGTTTTGCATGTGTATGGTGGTCTGAACATTGTAGATTATATCCTATTCCAACTACTTGGGCTGCTTTGAAAACTGCTATGCGTACTCGTTGGGTTCCACCATATTATCAACGTGAATTGCTTCAAAAATTACAGCGCTTAAGACAAGGAAAAAATTCTGTAGAAGAATATTATCAGGAATTACAAACTGGCATGATTAGATGTGGTATTGTTGAGGAGAATGAAGCTATGCTTGCACGTTTTTTGGGTGGATTAAATAGAGAGATTCAGACCATTCTAGACTATAAGGAGTATACTAATATCACTCGTTTATTCCATCTTGCTTGTAAAGCTGAACGTGAAGTGCAGGATCGACAAGCATTGGGGCGAACTAACTTTTCTGCAGGCCGACCTTCATCATGGACACCACGTGCATCTTCTACTTCAACTGCACCAGCACCTCCATCCGGTGCCACCTCCAGCCGTGATACAAGAAAACAGGCACAACCACCATTATCTGCCAAGAGCGCACCTGCGGGTCCTGCACAGCGTTCTTCTTCTTCCATGGCATCAACAGGGCACACAAGTGATATTATTTGTCGTCGTTGTAAGGGAGGAGGTCATTATGCGAGGGAATGCAAATCTCCGCGTGTGATGATTGCTACCGCGGATGGTGGATATGAGTCCGCTAGTGACTATGATGAGGAGACATTGGCTCTTATTACACGTGAAGAACATGGTGGAGATGATTCTGATCATGAGACGCAATACATGGCTCCTGAAGACGCTGACAGGTATGAATGTTTAGTTGCTCAACGTGGTTTGAGTGTGCAGGTCACACAAGCTGAGCAAAATCAGAGGCACAATTTGTTCCATACCAAGGGAGTTGTGAAGGAACGTTCTGTGCGCGTCATAATAGACGGAGGGAGCTGCAACAACTTGGCTAGCATGGAGATGGTGGAGAAGCTTTCTCTCACCACAAGACCACATCCACATCCTTACTACATCCAATGGTTCAACAACAGCGGCAAGGTTAAGGTAACACGTACTGTTCGTGTGCATTTTAGTATCTCTACATATGCTGATTATGTTGATTGTGATGTGGTACTGATGAGGACATCAATACAATTGTTACACCCACAGCCCCTGCTACTATACATACTGGACCAATTACTAGAGCTCGTGCACGCCAACTAAATTACCAGGTACTTTCGTTTCTTGGTAATGATTCTAATGTTCATGAGAATATGATGCTGCCTAAATTGGATACATTTGTTTTGTTTACAAATGAAGGGCCTAGCTTGGAGAAGGATGAACATTGGAGCAAGAACAAGCATGGAGATGATGGCATGCGCAAGGGGAACAAGAACGGAGTTACAAGTGATGATTTCAGGACTTTGAAGCCACCATAATGGGTGCATGAAGCCTTGGACGAAATATACAAGATGCCACTTCATAAATTTCGTCCCGAGGCTATTTTAGGTGCTGCGTCACCTTATTATTGGGCCAGGCCCATGTAATTTCGAAATACATAAGTATAGGCTATTTTTAGAGTCCGTATGTGTGGGGAAACAAGAGATAGGGTTGATTTCGGACCCCTCCACCAAGGGCCACGAAATTCCCCCCTCTTCCTCCATATATACAGCCCTTAGGGCATCGTTTAGACTTTGTGATAGAGGCGAGGGTGTCCCGATCTTTCGATGAGATGATAACTATCGATTTGGTGGAGACGACTTTGACGATCCGACTACAAACGTGCACGACGTTGCGCCTTAGCAATCGCTAAACCAACTCCGAGAGGTTAGTGATTGTTTCTACCATGGTGTACAGAATTTTTATCAAATTGCCATGGTCTACCAAGTAATAAGGAACATGCTTGCATAGGTACCACATCACAATCAACATAATCAGCATATGTAGATATACTAAAATGCACACGAACAGTACGTGTTACCTTAACCTTGCCGCTGTTATTGAACCATTGGATGTAGTAAGGATGTGGATGTGGTCTTGTGGTGAGAGAAAGCTTCTCGACCATCTTCATGCTAGCCAAATTGTTGCAGCTCCCTCCGTCTATGATGACGCGCACAGAACGTTCCTTCACAACTCCCTTGGTATGGAACAAATTGTGCCTCTGATTTTGCTCAGCTTGTGTGATCTGCACACTCAAAACACGTTGAGCAATTAAACATTCATACCTGTCAGCGTCTTCAGGAGCCATGTATTGCGTCTCATTATCAGAATCATCTCCACCATGTTCTTCACGTGTAATAAGAGCCAAAGTCTCCTCATCATAGTCACTAGCGGACTCATATCCACCATCCGCGGTAGCAATCATCACACGCGGAGATTTGCATTCTCTCGCATAATGACCTCCTCCCTTACAACGACGACAAATAATATCACTTGTGTGCCCTGTTGATGCTATGGAAGAAGAAGAACGCTGTGTAGGCCCCGCAGGTGCGCTCTTGGCAGATAATGGTGGTTCTGCTTGTTTTCTTGTATCACGGCTGGAGGTGGCACCTGATGGAGGTGCTGGTGCAGTTGAAGTAGAAGATGCACGTGGTGTCCATGATGAAGGTCGGCCTGCAGAAAAGTTAGTTCGCCCCAATGCTTGTCGATCCTGCACTTCACGTTCAGCTTTACAAGCAAGATGGAATAAACGAGTGATATTAGTATACTCCTTATAGTCTAGAATGGTCTGAATCTCTCTATTTAATCCACCCAGAAAACGTGCAAGCATAGCTTCATTCTCCTCAACAATACCACATCTAATCATGCCAGTTTGTAATTCCTGATAATATTCTTCTACAGAATTTTTTCCTTGTCTTAAACGCTGCAATTTTTGAAGCAATTCACGTTGATAATATGGTGGAACCCAACGCGTACGCATAGCAGTTTTCAAAGCAGCCCAAGTAGTTGGAATAGGATATAATCTACAATGTTCAGACCACCATACACATGCAAAACTAGTGAAAGCACAAACAGCAGCAGCAACTCGTCTCTCCTCAGGATAGTGTAAACATGTAAATCGTTGTTCAGTTTCTAACTCCCAAGTAAGATATATATCAGGAACATATCTACCCTCAAATGGTGGAATATTCAATTTCAGTTTAGGAATATGGACATCATCTCGTACCTGAGGTGGTGGTGCAGGCCTACCATTACGAATATATACCTGAGGTCGACCTGCTGGTGGTGGTACAGGTGGCTGCACGTAGTGTTGATTTTGATCAACCTCATCCTCATAATCTCCCACATAATCATCCTCCTCCACATCAGCAGCAGGAGCCACAGAAGTATCAACAGCAGCACCAACAGTTTGGCCAAACGCAAGAGGAACACGGCTTGCTCGGCGGAGGTCTGCTTCGCGACGTGGAGGTAGTCGTTGTTGTTGTTGTTGAAGAGGTGCGTTAGGTGCAGCGGGTGGTGGTGGTGGAAGACGCGCGAGCAATTCATTAAACTTGTTATCGAGCTTTGTTTCGAACGTCTTCTCAAGGCCAGTGATCTTCTCCATGGCCTCTTCAAAATTGTTCAGCACATCTTGCACCTGTTCAGTCATCATTTGCTGAAACTTATCATGAAGCTCCTTGTTCGATAAATTCTCCCAGTCAATCTCGTCGGCTTGTGATCCTGGCATGGTTAGCAGCAATAGAAACACACAAGAATATGATCCTACAGACTACGAACAAGTGGTGGTGGTGGGTGTCACAAATCCGTCAAGCAAATCTCAAATTCTTACCAGTTCTTACCCAGCAGCAGGCGGTGATCGGCAACCGTTGTAGTCAAAAACTCTAAAAGCTTGGATAGAGCGATTACCAGGGAGAGTCAAACGCACGACGTAGATGTATGTGGAGCTGGGAAGGCTTATAATATGGTAGCAAAAAGGGTCAGCAATAATCAATTCAGAGATGCAAAGTTGAACAAACGCTCAACGACGGTACTGTGCTGGTCCTAGGCTAGACTGTGCTAGAGACGCGAGCCTAGAACACTAACAAAATCACGGCGCGGCACGTAAACAAGGGAAAAGCACACTCTGGAATTTTTTTTTTCGCTCTTT
>NW_025228138.1:0-43985 GCF_018294505.1 Triticum aestivum | reverse complement strand
CTTTTTTTTGCGAAAAATCACTATAATGGCGAGTGTCTCAAAACTCTTCTTAGCTCAAACTGACAGGATGGGCACGAAATTTTTTCGACTAATTTTTTTTTTTGACTGCCCGGACCCAAAAACTGGAAACGGGTCAAAAAAAACTTCCTATAATGGCACCTGTCTCAAAACACTCAGAAACACCTAAAAATAGGATAGCCAGAAATTTTTTCAAAAAATGCGTTTTCGAAAAATTTTGGGCCTAAACGGAGCGTGGCTACCCGACTCTTTTTTTTTTCCGAGACCTACTCCGGCAAGGAAACACGAATCGGAATCTAGATGGATATCGAAAACAAACCTAATATGACAAGAACTCGGATTGGTGGTGGATATATGGTGGTAGATGGCAGCGGTGGTGGTATATGACAGCTGTGGTGGTATATGGATACGGATTCGAAGCGGTGGCGGATAAACGGTGGTGGTAGATGGCAGGGGCGATGATGATGGTGCGGCGGCGGCGTGACAACTTATGACCAGAACTCGAAACTCTAAAAGACTAGACTCTAAAACTAGCAACTAGACCGACGACGCAACCGCAAATTCAACAAAGCAAAACCCTAAAAAGATTATGCAAAGGCTCAGATTGGTTCGGATATGATAAACTAACCCTATTTTTTTTTGTGTGGCTTTTTCGTGGACTCTAGGTATGAAGAACAGACTCGATCTAAACGACGAAAAACTGTAAAATCTCACCGAGCAACCTGGAAATCTGATACCACTTGATAGAGGCAGAGGTGTCCCGTCTTTCGATGAGATGATGGATTTCGCTTTGGTGGAAGTCGACTTTGACGATCCGACTACGAACGTGCGAGGACGTCGCGCCTTAGCAATCGCTAAACCAACTCCGAGAGGTTATTGACCACGCCGGAGCACGATCAACCTGACCACGAGGGTCTGTTTCCTGCGAGCAAACGAAGAACAAGCAAGAAACTGAGATTGCAATCTGGATATTGCGAATATAAGATGAAAGCTTTATTGATCAAGGTGGGGTTCTGTGACGCCTTTGTCTGGTCGTTGAACACAAACGAAGTACGCGAAGTTGCAGCTATGGCGAACTTTTAATCTAAACAAAACCCAAAGTCTAAACGATGCCTAAGGGCTGTATATATGGAGGAAGAGGGGGGAATTTCGTGGCCCTTGGTGGAGGGGTCCGAAATCAACCCTATCTCTTGTTTCCCCACACATACGGACTCTAAAAATAGCCTATACTTATGTATTTCGAAATTACATGGGCCTGGCCCAATAATAAGGTGACGCAGCACCTAAAATAGCCTCGGGACGAAATTTATGAAGTGGCATCTTGTATATTTCGTCCAAGGCTTCATGCACCCATTATGGTGGCTTCAAAGTCCTGAAATCATCACTTGTAACTCCGTTCTTGTTCCCCTTGCGCATGCCATCATCTCCATGCTTGTTCTTGCTCCAATGTTCATCCTTCTCCAAGCTAGGCCCTTCATTTGTAAGCAAAACAAATGTATCCAATTTAGGAAGCATCATATTCTCATGAACATTAGAATCATTACCAAGAAACGAAAGTACCTGGTAATTTAGTTGGCGTGCACGGGCTCTAGTAATTGGTCCAGTATGTATAGCAGCAGGGGCTGTGGGTGTAACAATTGTATTGATGTCCTCATCATCCTCCCCTTCTTGAAATGAAGTCGTCCTCGACGGAAGTTCATCTTCCTCACCCAAATAAGGCTTCAAATCTGCAATGTTAAAAGTGGGACTAACCCCAAAATCTGCAGGCAGCTCAAGTTTATATGCATTATCATTTATTTTCTCTAACACCTTAAAGGGACCATCAGCACGTGGCATTAGCTTTGATTTGCGCAAATCAGGAAATCTATCCTTACGCAAATGTAACCAAACAAGATCTCCCGGTGCAAACACAACATGTTTTCTACCCTTATCTCCAGCAAGTTTATATTTAGCATTCATACGCTCAATGTTTTCCTTAGTTAACTCATGCATTTTTAAAATCAATTCAGCACGTTGTTTAGCATCAAAATTAACCTTCTCCGAAGATGGAAGAGGCAACAAATCAATAGGTGCACGAGGTAGGAAACCATACACAACTTCAAAAGGGCACATCTTAGTAGTAGAATGCAATGAACGATTATAAGCAAATTCAATATGAGGCAAGCATTCCTCCCACATTTTCTTATTATTCTTCAAAACAGCCCTAAGCATAGTAGACAACGTTCTATTGACTACTTCAGTTTGTCCATCAGTTTGGGGGTGACAAGTAGTACTAAAAAGCAGTTTAGTCCCCAACTTAGCCCATAAACATCTCCAAAAGTGGCTAAGAAATTTAGTATCACGATCTGAAACAATAGTATTTGGCACACCATGCAAGCGAATAATTTCACGAAAGAACAAATCAGCAACATTAACAGCATCATCGCTTTTATGACATGGTATAAAGTGTGCCATTTTCGAGAATCTATCCACGACAACAAATATGTTATCCCTCCCCTTCTTTGTTCGAGGTAAACCTAAAACAAAGTCCATAGATATATCCTGATAGAGGCAAAGGTGTCCCGTCTTTCGATGAGATGATGGATATCGCTTTGGTGGAAGTCGACTTTGACGATCCGACTACGAACGTGCGAGGACGTCGCGCCTTAGCAATCGCTAAACCAACTCCGAGAGGTTATTGACCACGCCGGAGCACGATCAACCTGACCACGAGGGTCTGTTTCCTGCGAGCAAACGAAGAACAAGCAAGAAACTAAGATTGCAATCTGGATATTGCGAATATAAGATGAAAGCTTTATTGATCAAGGTGGGGTTCTGTGACGCCTTTGTCTGGTCGTTGAACACAAACGAAGTACGCGAAGTTGCAGCTATGGCGAACTTTTAATCTAAACAAAACCCAAAGTCTAAACGATGCCCTAAGGGCTGTATATATGGAGGAAGAGGGGGGAATTTCATGGCCCTTGGTGGAGGGGTCCGAAATCAACCCTATCTCTTGTTTCCCCACACATACGGACTCTAAAAATAGCCTGTACTTATGTATTTCGAAATTACATGGGCCTGGCCCAATAATAAGGTGACGCAGCACCTAAAATAGCCTCGGGACGAAATTTATGAAGTGGCATCTTGTATATTTCGTCCAAGGCTTCATGCACCCATTATGGTGGCTTCAAAGTCCTGAAATCATCACTTGTAACTCCGTTCTTGTTCCCCTTGCGCATGCCATCATCTCCATGCTTGTTCTTGCTCCAATGTTCATCCTTCTCCAAGCTAGGCCCTTCATTTGTAAGCAAAACAAATGTATCCAATTTAGGCAGCATCATATTCTCATGAACATTAGAATCATTACCAAGAAACGAAAGTACCTGGTAATTTAGTTGGCGTGCACGGGCTCTAGTAATTGGTCCAGTATGTATAGCAGCAGGGGCTGTGGGTGTAACAATTGTATTGATGTCCTCATCAGCCAGGCCCATGTAATTTCGAAATACATAAGTATAGGCTATTTTTAGAGTTCGTATGTGTGGGGAAACAAGAGATAGGGTTGATTTCGGACCCCTCCGCCAAGGGTCACGAAATTCCCCCCTCTTCCTCCATATATACAGCCCTTAGGGCATCGTTTAGACTTTGGGTTTTGTTTAGATTAAAAGTTCGCCATAGCTGCAACTTCGCGTACTTCGTTTGTGTTCAACGACCAAACAAAGGCGTCACAGAACCCCACCTTGATCAATAAAGCTTTCATCTTATATTCGCAATATCCAGATTGCAATCTCAGTTTCTTGCTTGTTCTTCGTTTGCTCGCAGGAAATAAACCCTCGTGGTCAGGTTGATCGTGCTCCGGCGTGGTGAATAACCTCTCGGAATTGGTTTAGCGATTGCTAAGGCGCGACGTCCTCGCACGTTCGTAGTCGGATCGTCAAAGTCGACTGCCACCAAAGCGATATCCATCATCTCATCGAAAGACGGGACACCTTTGCCTCAATCAAGTGGTATCAGATTTCCAAGTTGCTCGGTGAGATTTTACAGTTTTTCGTAGTTTAGATCGAGTCTGTTCTTCATACCTACAGTCCACGAAAAAGCCACAAAAAAAATTAGGGTTAGTTCATCATATCCGAACTAATCTGAGCCCTTGCATAATCTTTTTAGGGTTTTGCTTTGTTGAATTTGCGGTTGCATCGTCGTGTCTAGTTGCTGGTCTTAGAGTCTAGTCTTTTAGAGTTTCGAGTTCTGGTCATAAGTTGTCACGCCGCCGCCGCACGATCATCATCGCCCCTGCCATCTACCACCGCCGCTTATCCGCCACCGCTTCGAATCCGTATCCATATACCACCACCGCTGTCATATACCACCACCGCTGCCATCTACTACCATATATCCACCACCATTCCGAGTTCTTGTCATATTAGGTTTGTTTTCGAGATCCATCTAGATTCCGATTCGTGTTTCCGTGCCGGAGTAGGTTTCGGAAAAAAAAACGCACCCTCCATTTAGGCCCAAAATTTTTCAAAAACGCACTTGTCGAAAATTATTCTGGCTATCCTATTTTTAGGTGTTTCTGAGTGTTTTGAGACAGGTGCCATTATAGGAAGTTTTTTTTGACCCGTTTCCAGTTTTTGGGTCCGGCAGTCGAAAAAATAAAATAAAAATTGGTCAAAAAAATTTCGTGCCCATCCTGTCAGTTTGACCTAGGAAGAATTTTGAGACACTCGCCATTGTAGTGATTTTTCGCAAAAAAAAAAGCAGCGCAAAAAAAACAGCGAAAAAAAAATCCAGAGTGTGCTTTTCCCTTGTTTACGTGTCGCACCGTGATTTTGTTGGTGTTCTAGGCTCGCGTCTCTAGCACAGTCTAGCCTAGGACCAGCACAGTACCGTCGTTGAGCGTTTATTCAACTTTGCATCTCTGAATTGATTATTGCTGACCCTTTTTGCTACCATATTATAAGCCTTCCCAGCTCCACATACATCTAAGTCGTGCGTTTGACTCTCCCTGGGAATCGCTCTATCCAAGCTTTGAGAGTTTTTGACTACAACGGTTGCCGATCACCGCCTGCTGCTGGGTAAGAACTGGTAAGAATTTGAGATTTGCTTGATGGATTTGTGACACCCACCACCACCTCTTGTTAGTAGTCTGTAGGATCATATTCTTGTGTGTTTCTATTGCTGCTAACCATGCCAGGATCACAAGCCGACGAGACTGACTGGGAGAACATGACGAATAAGGATTTGCATGATAAATTTCAGCAAATGATGAGTGGACAGGTGCAAGATGTGCTAAACAGATTTGAAGAGGCCATGGAGAAGATAGATGGCATGGAGAAGACGTTCGAAACAAAGCTCGATAACAAGTTTAATGAATTGCTCGCGCGTCTTCCACCACCACCACCCGCTGCACCTAACGCACCTCTCCAACAACAACAACAACGACTACCTCCACGTCGCGAAACATATCTCCGCCGAGCGAGCCGTGTTCCTCTTGCGTTTGGCCAAACTGTTGGTGCTGCTGTTGATACTTCTGTGGCTCCTACTGCTGATGCGGAGGAGGATGATTATGTGGGAGATTACGAGGATGAGGTTGCTCAAAATCAGAACTACGTGCAACCACCTGCACCACAACCACCAGGTCGTCCACATGCAAATAATCACAATGGTAGGGCTTTCCCTCAGGTACGAGATCATGTCCATATTCCTAAACTGAAATTGAATATTCCACCATTTGATGGTAGATATGTTCCTGATATATATCTTACTTGGGAGTTACAAACTGAACAACGATTTACATGTTTACAATATCCTGAGGAGAGACGTGTTGCTATTGCTGTTTGTGCTTTCACTAGTATTACATGTGTATGGTGGTCTCAACATTGTAGATTATATCCTATTCCAACTACTTGGGCTTCTTTGAAAACTGCTATGCGTACGCGTTGGGTTCCACCATATTATCAATGTGAATTGCTTCAAAAATTGCAGCGTTTAAGACAAGGAAAAAACTCTGTAGAAGAATATTATCAGGAATTACAAACTGGCATGATTAGATGTGTTATTGCTGAGGAGAATGAAGCTATGCTTGCACGTTTTCTGGGTGGATTAAATAGAGAGATTCAGACCATTCTAGACTATAAGGAGTATACTAATATCACTCGTTTATTTCATCTTGCTTGTAAAGCTAACGCGAAGTGCAGGATCGACAAGCATCGGCGCGAACTAACTTTTCTGTAGGCCGACCTTCATCATGGACACCGCGTGCATCTTCTACTTGAACTGCACCAGCACCTCCATATGGTGCCACCTCCAGCCGTGATACAAGAAAACAGGCATAACCACCATTATCTGCCAAGAGCGCACCTGCGAGGCCTGCACAGCGTTCTTCTTCTTCCATAGCATCAACATGGCACACAAGTGATATTATTTGTCGTCGTTGTAAGGGAGGAGGTCATATGCGAGAGAATGCAAATCTCAGCGTGTGATGATTGCTACCGAGGATGGTGGGTATGAGTCCGCTAGTGACTATGATGAGGAGACTTTGGCTCTTATTACACGTGAAGAACATGGTGGAGATGATTCTGATCATGAGACGCAATACATGGCTCCTGAAGACGCTGACAGGTATGAATGTTTAGTTGCTCAACGTGTTTTGAGTGTGCAGGTCACACAAGCTGAGAAAAATCAGAGGTACAATTTGTTCCATACCAAGGGAGTTGTGAAGGAACGTTCTGTGCGCGTCATGATAGACTGATAGAGGCGAGGGTGTCCCAATCTTTCGATGAGATGATAACTATTGATTTGGTGGAGATGACTTTGACGATCCGACTACAAACGTGCACGACATTGCGCCTTAGCAATCGCTAAACCAATCTCCTGAGGTTACTGACAATGCTGGAAACACGGTCAGCCTGACCACGAAGGTCTATTCCTGCAAGCAATCGAAGAACGAGCAAGAGTATGATAAAGCAATCTGAATATTGCAAATATATATGAAGTATTGATAATGGTGGGGATCCGGAAGCGGTCTTTGTCTGGTCGTTGGACACAAACAAAGTACACGAAGTTGCAATGGCTAACTTTTAACTAAACAAATCCCAAGGAAAAGCTATTAGATGGATCTACTTATATAGGAGCAAGGGGTGGCGGCCAAGGAGGTGGCAGGACGTCCCAAGGCAGCCTAAAACTAAATCTAGGTCATACAAGGCCAATGGGCCCAAGTGGAGGTGATGTAACACCTTTGGACTTGTAGTTTGACTCGGATTCTGCTGCAGCATCAGATTGTTTCGTCCACAACTCTACGCTCCGGACGAATTTGAAGGTGATTCCAATTGGGTTGGAAAGTGCACGAAATCTAGTTTTCAACAAAAAAAGAATCACCCAATTCGGAGTCCGTATTAAAAACTTGTGTGCGTTTTGAGTCAGGTGTGTCTGTGCAGTCCGAATCTGAATCCAGAACGTGAGAGACTTGGACTCTATCTTCTCTTGGGCCAAAAGTGACGTGAGAGAACTTTTTGGACAGCAAATAAACATCTCTTTCTTCCTTATCTTCATATGTGGATTGTACAAATGTCCCATACACCTGCAATTAGACAAAACACAAAAGTGTGTGAAGTATTTTTGTTCTGGATAACATAAATAGATTATTGAATAGTTTGCACTAGAAATCACCTGACAAATATGCATATATGCAATATTTTTGGTCATATCCAAGGTAGTCATGTCCTCATCATCCTCCCCTTCTTGAAAATAAAGCCGTCCTCGGCGTTGCTTAATCTGAAATGTGGCTAACAAAAGATACAAGGTGTACATGTTGTATATGTATATGTCATCCATTTTTACTTCCCTTGATTTTTGCATATATGACACATGAATAGATGAGTAACTTGCATAGTTCATAAAATCTAAAGCCAAAAAATTAGCACAAGAAGTAGAAGGCATGAAAATATTGCAACTCAGTTTGCACATATAAGTGAAGCTCTTATTCATTTCAAAAGATTGACAATGTTCATCATTAAACCATCCCAACATTGGTGAATAAACCTTACTTGCATCAAATTTACATGCTACAACATGCTTAAATAAGCAAACATGCAATAAGTCATTCAACACAGAATCATCACCAAGATTACAGGTCATATCAAAATGATTAAACATTGGTTCTTTTGCATCAATAGTTAATTCAATGGGTGCACTCAAAATTGTTGGTATTTCAGTTGTTTGATCACATGGCAAAGTCAAATTATCAACGTAGTCCTCTAAAATAGGTGGTGTGATCAAAGTAGTGGGTAGCTCATCAGATGGTGCATTCAAATTGACAAGGCATTCATCATTCTCATGTAGAGATGGAAGATCAGTACCTGATAGAGGCGAGGTGTCCCGATCTTTCGATGAGATGATAACTATCAATTTGGTGGAGATGACTTTGACGATCCGACTACAAACGTGCACGACGTTGTGCCTTAGCAATCGCTAAACCAACTCCGAGAGGTTATTGACCACGCCGGAGCACAATCAACCTGACCACGAAGGTCTATTCCTGCAAGCAATCGAAGAACAAGCAAGAATATGATAAAAGCAATCCGAATATTGCGAGTATATATGAAGTATTGATAAAGGTGGGGATCCGTAAGCGGTCTTGGTCTGGTCGTTGGACACAAACGAAGTACACGAAGTTGCAATGGCTAACTTTTAACTAAACAAATCCCAAGGAAAAAGCTACTAGATGGATCTACTTATATAGGAGTAAGGGGTGGCGGCCAAGGAGGTGGGAGGACGTCCCAAGGCAGCCTAAAACCAAATCTAGGTCGTACAAGGCCAATGGGCCCAAGTGGAGGTGATGTAACACCTTTGGACTTGTAGTTTGACTCGGATTCTGCTGCAGCATCAGATTGTTTCGTCCACAACTCAACGCTCCGGACGAATTTGAAGGTGAATCCAATTGGGTTGGAAAGTGCACGAAATCTAGTTTCCAACAAAAAAAGAATCACCCAATTCGGAGTCCGTATGAAAAACTTGTGTGCGTTTTGAGTCAGGTATGTCTGTGCAGTCCGAATCTGAATCCAGAACGTGAGAGACTTGGACTCTATCTTCTCTTGGGCCAAAAGTGACGTGAGAGAACTTTTTGGACAGCAAATAAACATCTCTTTCTTCCTTATCTTCATATGTGGATTGTACAAATGTCCCATACACCTGCAATTAGACAAAACACAAAAGTGTGTGAAGTATTTTTGTTCTGGATAACATAAATAGATTATTGAATAGTTTGCACTAGAAATCACCTGACAAATATGCATATATGCAATATTTTTGGTCATATCCAAGGTAGTCATGTCCTCATCATCCTCCCCTTCTTGAAAATAAAGCCGTCCTCGGCGTTGCTTAATCTGAAATGTGGCTAACAAAAGAGACAAGGTGTACATGTTGTATATGTATATGTCATCCATTTTTACTTCCCTTGATTTTTGCATATATGACACATGAATAGATGAGTAACTTGCATAGCTCATAAAATCTAAAGCCAAAAAATTAGCACAAGAAGTAGAAGGCATGAAAATATTGCAACTCAGTTTGCACATATAAGTGAGGCTCTTATTCATTTCAAAAGATTGACAATGTTCATCATTAAACCATCCCAACATTGGTGAATAAACCTTACTTGCATCGAATTTACATGCTACAACATGCTTAAATAAGCAAACATGCAATAAGTCATTCAACACAGAATCATCACCAAGATTAGAGGTCATATCAAAATGATTAAACATTGGTTCTTTTGCATCAATAGTTAATTCAATGGGTGCACTCAAAATTGTTGGTATTTCAGTTGTTTGATCACATGGCAAAGTCAAATTATCAACGTAGTCCTCTAAAATAGGTGGTGTGATCAAAGTAGTGGGTAGCTCATCAGATGGTGCATTCAAATTGACAAGGCATTCATCATTCTCATGTAGAGATGGAAGATCAGTACCTTTGTCATTACCTCTTATGATCAACTCAGATGATGTAGCCACTCTCGGGGGCGATGTGTCACATGGTGGAGGTGATGTACTCCTGACAACAACGGATGTGGTTGTCATAGTATGCCTAGTAGTTGAAGCAACAATCATATCAACTCTTGGAATGTGCACCGTGCGCTTGTTCTCCTCGTGGCCAACACGTCGTTTTATTTCCTGTTCAGCTTTGCAAGCAAGATGAAACAAATGGTCCATAGGATAACACTCTTCATGAATTAGTATCTCTTGAATATCACGGTTTAATCCTCCCCAAAATCTATCCATAAAATCATCTTCACTTTCTTCTAAAGAGGAATGCAACAAGGTAGTTTGTAAATCATCATAATATTTTGTTACAGTTTCACTACCTTGTTTTAAGTGTTGCAACTTCTTAATCATGTCACGAGTATAATAAGCAGGGACGAAAGTATGTCGCATGGCAAGTTTCAAATCATCCCAAGTAGTAGGTATATAATCAGGGTGTAACCGACAATATTCACTCCACCAAACCAAAGCATAACCAGTGAAAGAACCAACCACAACCTTAACCTTTTTATGTTCATCGACATTATGGGAAGCAAATATATTTTTTATGTCGAACTCCCATTCAATATATAAAGCAGGTTTAAAACGGCCATTAAATGGTGGTATAGATACATTAACCTGATCATGTGCATTTGGATGTTTGTGCACCTCTCGTGACGGTTGTGGTATTTGCAAAGGTGGTGGCACGTCTCCCGCGATCGACAAAGCCCATGAATTGACTCTGGATCCTGTCATGATTAGTAGAACAAGAAACAGAACCCAAAAATAATGTTCCTATAACTACTAGGATGTGGTGGTAAAACGCTCACAGTAAAGCAAATATCAATGTCTTACAAGTTCTTACCATGCAGCAGGCGGTGATCGGCAACCAGCGGTGTCAAGTAACTCCGAATATTGAGTAAAGCGATTGCCAGGGGAGCGTACGTATACACAGTGTAGAAATATGTGGAGCTGGGTTGGCTATATATGGTAGCAAAAGATTAGCAATAATCAATTCAAAGATGCAATGTTGAATAAACGCTCAACGACGGTACTGTGCTGGTCCTAGGCTAGACCGGACTAGAGATGCGAGCCTAGAACACTAATAAGGTCATGGCGTAGCACAACTAGCATCAATGAAGGATACTAAGTAGCTCTTGACAGCAAGATATAAGTGAAGATCACAACGGCAGTGAAGATAATGATGAAAAACAACTGCCAAGCAGGATATACAACAACTCTCTCTCCAACTTTCCTCTTGAAAATTTTGAGACAATTTGCTGATAAATTCTTTCAAAGAATGCTACTAACTCAAGCTTTCCAATGCAAAAAGAATGACTCAATTCCGAGTTGATATGAGGAGTCAAAAAATTCTAAAACTGGCCTAAAAAATTGGAACAAGCTGTGTTCACGAACTTCGGAGGGCAAAAAGACCTATTTAGAAGCCGATTTTGAGGTGTCAAATATTGAACTAGCTTCTGCAACTATTTAGATGCGGCTCGTCGCTATCTTCAATTTGAATACTCACGGAGCCAAAACGGACTTCGTATGAGGAAGATACACCTATTTTACTGAACAGTGCGCAAAACAGATTCCAATCCGAATTCAGGTATGAGATTGATTCTAGATAGATCCAATTTTTTTTCTTCTCTCTTTTTTTTCTCACGCTTTTTTCTTCTTTTTCTTCTCCCTCTTTTTCTTTTTTTTTCTTTCCTTTTTTCTCTCTTTTTTTCTTTATCTTCTTTTTCTCCCTCTTTCCAAGACAAACTAGATAAGATGCAGATTCGATCTGGCGAAGATGTGAGTGACCTCAACTATGATTATGACAATAAACAGTGCGTAGCACGTGGTGGAAATTGGTGGATGGGATGGTGGACAGCGGATGGGATAATGATGCAGCGGCTGCGTGACTAATATGAACAGAACTCGAAACTCTAAAGGAACTAGACACTAAGACCAGCAACTCGACACGGCGATGCAACCGATAATTCAATAATGCAAACAATGAAAAGCAAATTGCAAAGGCTCAGTCTGGCTAGGACAAAGGATGAATAGATCTAACTTTTGTTTTGTGGCTTTTTCTTGGACAATAGGTAAGAAAATAAATCTAATCTAGGAAAAACTGGAAATTCTCACCGAGCAACCTGAAAACTGATACCACTTGATAGAGGCGAGGGTGTCCCAATCTTTCGATGAGATGATAACTATCGATTTAGTGGAGACGACTTTGACGATCCGACTACAAACGTGCACGACGTTGCGCCTTAGCAATCGCTAAACCAATCTCCTGAGGTTACTGACAATGCTGGAAACACGGTCAGCCTGACCACGAAGGTCTATTCCTGCAAGCAATCGAAGAACGAGCAAGAGTATGATAAAGCAATCTGAATATTGCAAATATATATGAAGTATTGATAATGGTGGGGATCCGGAAGCGGTCTTGGTCTGGTCGTTGGACACAAACAAAGTACACGAAGTTGCAATGGCTAACTTTTAACTAAACAAATCCCAAGGAAAAGCTACTAGATGGATCTACTTATATAGGAGCAAGGGGTGGCGGCCAAGGAGGTGGGAGGACGTCCCAAGGCAGCCTAAAACTAAATCTAGGTCGTACAAGGCCAATGGGCCCAAGTGGAGGTGATGTAACACCTTTGGACTTGTAGTTTGACTCGGATTCTGCTGCAGCATCAGATTGTTTCGTCCACAACTCAACGCTCCGGACGAATTTGAAGGTGATTCCAATTGGGTTGGAAAGTGCACGAAATCTAGTTTCCAACAAAAAAAGAATCACCCAATTCGGAGTCCGTATTAAAAACTTGTGTGCATTTTGAGTCAGGTGTGTCTGTGCAGTCCGAATCTGAATCCAGAACGTGAGAGACTTGGACTCTATCTTCTCTTGGGCCAAAAGTGACGTGAGAGAACTTTTTGGACAGCAAATAAACATCTCTTTCTTCCTTATCTTCATATGTGGATTGTACAAATGTCCCATACACCTGCAATTAGACAAAACACAAAAGTGTGTGAAGTATTTTTGTTCTGGATAACATAAATAGATTATTGAATAGTTTGCACTAGAAATCACCTGACAAATATGCATATATGCAATATTTTTGGTCATATCCAAGGTAGTCATGTCCTCATCATAGACGGAGGGAGCTGCAACAACTTGGCTAGCATAGAGATGGTAGAGAAGCTTTCTCTCACCACAAGACCACATCCACATCCTTACTACATCCAACGGTTCAACAACAGCGGCAAGGTTAAGGTAACACGTATTGTTCGTGTGCATTTTAGTATCTCTACATATGTTGATTATGTTGATTGTGATGTGGTACCTCTGCAAGCATGTTCCTTATTACTTGGTAGACCATGGCAATTTGATAAAAATTCTGTACACCATGGTAGAAACAATCAGTATACTCTTGTTCATAAGGATAAAAATATCATTTTGCTTCCTATGACTCTTGATTCCATTTTGAAAGATGATATTAATAGCGCTAATAAAGCAAAACAGGAGAAGAATAAGAGTGAAAATCAGATTGTGGCAAAAGAATTTGAGCAACAAATGAAGCCTAATAATAAACCATCTAGTGTTGCTTCTGAAATTAAATTGAAAAGTGCATGTTTATTTGCCACCAAATCTGATATTGATGAGCTAGATTTTAGCAAATCTGTTTACTATGCTTTTGTGTGCAAAGATGCATTATTTTCATTCGAGGACGTGCCTTCCTCTTTGCCTCCTGCTGTCACTAACATTTTGCAGGAGTTCACTGACGTCTTTCCACAAGACGTGCCACCGGGATTACCGCCTATTCGAGGGATTGAGCATCAGATTGACTTAATTCCCGTTGCTTCACTGCCAAACCGTGCGCCATACCATACCAATCCAGAGGAGACGAAGGAGATTATGCGTCATGTACAAGAGCTTCTCGACAAAGGTTATATACGCGAATCCCTTAGTCCTTGTGTTGTTCCTATTATTCTAGTGCCGAAAAAGGATGGTACATCACGTATGTGTGTTGATTGTAGAGGCATTAATAATATTACTATTCGTTATCGTCATCCTATTCCTAGGCTAGATAATATGCTTTATGAATTGAGTGGCTCTACAATATTCTCCAAAGTTGATTTGCGTTGTGGATACCATCAAATTCGTATGAAATTGGGGGATGAATGGAAAACAACATTTAAAACTAAGTTTGGATTATATGAGTGGTTAGTCATGCCTTTTGGGTTAACTAATGCGCCTAGTACTTTCATGAGACTAATGAACGAAGTTTTACGTGCTTTCATTGGACGATTTGTGGTAGTCTATTTTGATGATATACTGATTTATAGAAGATCTTTGGAAGAACATTTGGAACATTTACGTGCTGTTTTTATTGCTCTATGTGATGCTTGTTTGTTTGGTAACCTTGGGAAGTGCACCTTTTGCACCGACCGAGTATCTTTTCTTGGCTATGCTGTTACCTCACAGGGAATTGAAGTTGATAAATCCAAGATTGAAGCTATTGAGAGTTGGCCGCAACCCAAAACGGTCACACAAGTGAGGAGTTTTCTTGGCCTCTCTGGATTCTATAGGCGTTTTGTGAGAGATTTCAGCACCATTGCTGCACCTCTCAATGAGCTTACAAAGAAAGATGTGCCTTTTCTTTGGGGTACCGCACAGGAAGAAGCCTTCACGGTATTGAAAGATAAGTTGACACATGCTCCTTTACTCCAACTTCCTGATTTTAATAAGACTTTTGAGCTTGAATGTGATGCTAGTGGAATTGGATTAGCAGGTGTGTTATTACAAGATGGCAAACCTGTTGCATACTTTTCTGAAAAATTGAGCGGGCCTAGTCTGAATTATTCTACTTATGATAAAGAATTATATGCTCTTGTTCGGACTTTAGAAACATGGCAACATTATTTATGGCCCAAATAATTTGTTATACATTCTGATCATGAATCTTTGAAACATATTAAAAGTCAAGCAAAACTGAATCATAGACATGCTAAATGGGTTGAATTCATTGAGACTTTCCCTTACGTCATTAAACACAAGAAGGGAAAAGAAAATGTTATTGCTGATGCATTGTCTCGTCACTATACTATGCTTTCACAACTTGACTTCAAAATATTTGGTTTGGAGACCTTCAAAGATCAATATGTGCATGATGCCGATTTTAAAGATGTAATGCAGAATTGTAAAGAAGGAAGAATGTGGAACAAGTTTGTCAGTAACGATGGATTTGTGTTTCGTGCTAACAAGCTATGCATTCCAGCTAGCTCCGTTCGTCTTTTGTTGTTGTAGGAGGCGCATGGACGAGGATTAATGGGACACTTTGGCGTGAAGAAGACGGAGGACGTACTTGCTACACATTTCTTTTGGCCAAAGATGAGACGGGATGTTGAGCGTTTTATTGCTCGCTGCACTACATGTCAAAAAGCTAAGTCACGACTCAATCCTCATGGTTTATATATGCCTTTGCCTGTACCTAGTGTTCCTTGGGAGGATATATCTATGGACTTTGTTTTAGGTTTACCTCGAACAAAGAAGGGGAGGGATAGCATATTTGTTGTCGTGGATAGATTCTCGAAAATGGCACACTTTATACCATGTCATAAAAGCAATGATGCTGTTAATGTTGCTGATTTGTTCTTTCGTGAAATTATTCGCTTGCATGGTGTGCCAAATACTATAGTTTCAGATCGTGATCCTAAATTTCTTAGCCACTTTTGGAGATGTTTATGGGCTAAGTTGGGGACTAAACTGCTTTTTAGTACTACTTGTCACCCCCAAACTGATGGACAAACTGAAGTAGTCAATAGAACGTTGTCTACTATGCTTAGGGATGTTTTGAAGAATAATAAGAAAATGTGGGAGGAATGCTTGCCTCATATTGAATTTGCTTATAATCGTTCATTGCATTCTACTACTAAGATGTGCCCTTTTGAAGTTGTCTATGGTTTCCTACCTCGTGCACCTATTGATTTGTTGCCTCTTCCATCTTCGGAGAAGGTTAATTTTGATGCTAAACAACGTGCTGAATTGATTTTAAAAATGCATGAGTTAACTGAGGAAAACATTGAGTGTATGAATGCTAAATATAAACTTGCTGGAGATAAGGGTAGAAAACATGTTGTGTTTGCACCTGGGGATCTTGTTTACATTTGTGTAAGGATATATTTCCTGATTTGCACAAATCAAAGCTAATGCCACGTGTTGATGGTCCCTTTAAGGTGTTAGAGAAAATAAATGATAATGCATATAAACTTGAGCTGCCTGCAGATTTTGGGGTTAGTCCCACTTTTAACATTGCAGATTTGAAGCTTTATTTCGGTGAGGAAGATGAACTTCTGTCGAGGACGACTTCATTTCAAGAAGGGGAGGATGATGAGGACATCAATACCATTGTTACACCCATAGCCCCTACTGCTATACATATTGGACCAATTACTAGAGCTCGCGCACGCCAGCTAAATTACCAGGTACTTTTGTTTCTTGGTAATGATTCTAATGTTCGTGAGAATATGATGCTGCCTAAATTGGATACATTTGTTTTGCTTACAAATGAAGGGCCTAGCTTGGAGAAGGATGCACATTGGAGCAAGAAAAAGCATGGAGATGATGGCATGCGCAAGGGGAACAAGAACAGAGTTACGAGTGATGATTTCAGGTCTTTGAAGCCACCATAACGAGTGCATGAAGCCTTGGACGAAATATACAAGATGCCACTTCATAAATTTCGTCCAGAGGCTATTAGAGGTGCTGCGTCACCTTTTTATTGGGCCAGGCCCATGTAATTTCGAAATACATAAGTATAGGCTATTTTTAGAGTCCGTATGAGTGGGGAAACAAGAGATAGGGTTGATTTCAGACCCCTCCACCAAGGGCCACGAAATTCCCCCTCTCTTCCTCCATATATACAACCCTTAGGGCACCATTTAGACTTTGGGTTTGGTTTAGATTAAAGTTCGCCATAGCTGCAACTTCGCGTACTTCGTTTGTGTTCAACGACCAGCAGAAGGCGTTACAGAACCACACCTTGATCAATAAAGCTTTCATCTTATATTCACAATATCCAGATTGCAATCTCAGTTTCTTGCTTGTTCTTTGTTTGCTCGCAGGAAACAGACCCTCGTGGTCAGGTTGATCGTGCTCCGGCGTGGTCAATAACCTCTCGGAGTTTGTTTAGCGATTGCTAAGGCGCGACGTCCACGCACGTTCGTAGTCAGATCGTCAAAGTCGACTTCCACCAAAGTGAAATCCATCATCTCATCAAAAGACGGGACACCTTTGCCTCTATCACATATTTTGTGTGAGAGCCTTGCTCATCCACTTGGTTACTTCTCCTCGGAGCTCAGGACCTCTTCGGAGAAGATCCCCCAAGCAGATTCAAGACCCCTTTCTAGGGAAGACCATCAAGACCTCCGTACGGAGAAGAATTGTTCCTATGTATCCTTACTTAGTTGAGTGTGGATCTTATGTTACTCTATGTTGTCGGTGATCTAGCACTCGTGTGATTGATTCTATGTCGGTTTAGTGATTCTCTCTCTCGTTTTCCCCGTGTTTCCCCTTTGTGCTTGCGTGTGTTCTTCATGATTCCCCATAGGATCCACTCCAAACGTGAAAGATCGTCCACATAGGGTTCCACCCTACATCAGAAAGTCTTATTAAAATCAGGAAGTTGGAGTAAAGGAGCATGTGTCCACTTATCTTTCAATACCGTGAAGCCTTCTTCCTGTGCGGTACCCCAAACAAAAGGCACATCTTTCTTTGTAAGCTCATTGAGAGGTGCTGCAATGGTGCTGAAATCTCTCACAAAATGCCTATAGAATCCAACGAGGCCAAGAAAACTCCTCACTTGTGTGACCGTTTTGGGCTGCGGCCAACTCTCAATAGCTTCAATCTTGGCTTTATCAACTTCAATTCCCTATGGAGTAATGACATAGCCAATAAAAGATACTCGGTCGGTGCAAAAGGTGCACTTCCCAAGGTTACCAAACAAACGTGCATCACGTAAAGCAATAAAAACAACACGTAAATGTTCCAAATGTTCCTCCAAAGATCTGCGATAAATCAGTATATCATCAAAATAGACTACCACAAATCATCCAATGAAAGCACGTAAAAACTTCATTCATTAATCTCATGAAAGTAGTAGGTGCATTAGTTAACCCAAAAGGCATGACTAACCACTCATATAATCCAAACTTAGTTTTAAATGTTGTTTTATATTCATCCCCCAATTTCATACAAATTTGATGGTATCCAATATGCAAATGAACTTTGGAGAATATTGTAGAGCCACTCAATTCATCAAGCATATCATCTAGCCTAGGAATAGGATGACGATAACAAATAGTAATATTATTAATGCCTCTACAATAAACACACATACGCGATGTACCATCCTTTTTTGGCACTAGAATAATAGGAACAACACAAGGATTAAGGGATTCACGTATATAACCTTTGTCGAGAAGCTCCTGTACTTGACGCATAATCTCCTTCGTCTCCTCTGGATTGGTATGGTATGACGCACGGTTTGGCAGTGAAGCACCGGGAATTAAGTCAATCTGATGCTCAATTCCTCGAATAGGCGGTAATCCCGGTGGCAGGTCTTGTGGAAAGACGTCAGCGAACTCCTGCAACATGTTTTTCACAGCAGGAGGCAAAGAGGAAGGCACGTCCTCGAATGAAAATAATGCCTCTTTGCACACAAAAGCATAGCAAACAGATTTGCTAACATCTAGCTCATCAGTATCAGATTTGGTGGCAAATAAACATGCACTTTTCAATTTAATTTCAGAAGCAACACTAGATGGTTTATTATTAGGCTTCATTGGATGCTCAAATTCTTTTGCCACAATCTGATTTTCACTCTTATTCTTCTCCTGTTTTGCTTTATTAGCTCTAGTAATATCATCTTTCAAAATGGAATCAGGAGTCATAGGAAGCAAAGTAATATTTTTATCCTTATGAACAAGAGTATATTGATTGTTTCTACCATGGTGTACAGAATTTTTATCAAATTGCCATGGTCGACCAAGTAATAAGGAACATGCTTGCATAGGTACCACATCACAATCAACATAATCAGCATATGTGGAGATACTAAAATGCAGACGAACAGTACGTGTTACCTTAACCTTGCCGCTGTTGTTGAACCATTGGATGTAGTAAGGATGTGGATGTGGTCTTGTGGTGAGAGATAGCTTCTCCACCATCTCCATGCAAGCCAAGTTGTTGCAGCTCCCTCCATCAATGATGACGCGAACAGAACGTTCCTTCACAACTCCCTTTGTATGGAACAAATTATGCCTCTGATTTTCCTCAGCGTGTGTGACATGCACACTCAAAACACATTGAGAAACTAAACATTCATACCTGTCAGCATCTTCAGGAGCCATGTATTGCGTCTCATGTTCAGAATCATCTCCACCATGTTCTTCATGTGTAATAAGAGCCAAAGTCTCCTCATGATAGTCACTAGCGGACTCATACCCACCATCCTCAGTAGAAATCATCACACGCTGAGATTTGCATTCTCTCGCATAATGACCTCTTCCCTTACAACGACGACAAATTATATAACTTGTGTGCCTAGTTGATGCCATGGAAGAAGAAGAGCTTTGTGCAGGCCTGACAGGAGCGCTCTTGGCAGACAGTGGTGGTTGTGCCTCCTTCTTGTATCACGGCTGGAGGTGGCACCTGATGGAGGTGCTGGTGCAATGGAAGTAGAAGATGCACATGGTGTCCATGATGAAGGTCGACCTGCAGAAAAGTTAGTTCGCGCCAATGCTTGTCGATCCTGCACTTCACGTTCAGCTTTACAAGCAAGATGGAATAAACGAGTGATATTAGTATACTCCTTATACTCTAGAATGGTCTGAATCTCTCTATTTAATCCACCCATAAAACGTGCAAGCATAGCTTCATTCTTCTCAACAATACCACATCTAATCATGCCAGTTTGTAATTCCTGATAATATTCTTCTACTGAATTTTTCTCTTGTCTCAAACGCTGCAATTTTTGAAGCAATTCATATTGATAATATGGTGGAACCCAACGAGTACGCATAGCAGCTTTCAAAGCAGCCCAAGTAGCTGGAATAGGATATATTCTACAATGTTCAGACCACCATACACATGCAAAACTAGTGAAACCACAAACAACAACAGCAACCCGTCTCTCCTCGGGATATTGTAAACATGTAAAACGTTGTTTAGTTTCTAACTCCCAAGTAAGATATATATCAGGAACATATCTACCCTCAAATGGTGGAATATTCAATTTCAGTTTAGGAATATGTTCATTATCTCGTACCTGAGGTGGTGGTGCAGGCCTACCGTTGCGAATATATACCTGAGGTCGACCTGCTGGTGGTGGTGCTGGTGGCTGCACGTAGTTCTTATTTTGATCAACCTCATCCTCATAATCGCCCACATAATGTCATCCTCCTCGGCACCAGCAGCCGCAGTAGCAGGAGCCAAAGAAGCATTAACGATAGGTGCAGCGGCACCAGAATTTTGACCAATCTCAATTGGAACGCGTTGTGCTCATCCCACTTGTTTTGGAAGGCGGTGTTGGAGATGTTGTTGTTGTTGTTGTAGAGGTCCGACAGGTGCAGCCAGTGGTGGTTGGGGAAGACGCTTGAGCAATTCATTAAACTTGTTATCCAGCTTTGTCTCGAACGACTTTTCCATGGCATCTATCTTCTCCATAGCCTCTTCAAATCTGTTTAGCACATCTCCCACCAGGCCACTCATCATTTGCACAACTCCTTGTTCGTCATGTTCTCCCAGTAAAATGCATTGGCTTGTGGTCTTGCCATGGTTAGCAGCAATAGAAACACACAAGATATGATCCTACAAACTACTAGAAAGTGGCAGGATGTCCTAAATCCGTCAAGCGAATCTCAAATTCTTACCAGTTCTTACCCAGCAGCAGGTGGTGTCAAAACTCCCAAAGCTTGGATAGAGCGATTACCAGGGAGAGTCAAGAGCACGACGTAGATGTATGTGGAGCTGGGAAGGCTTATAATATGGTAGCAAAAAGGGTCAGCAATAATCAATTCAGAGATGCAAAGTTGAATAAACTCTCAACGACGGTACTGTGCTGGTCCTAGGCTAGATCGTGCTAGAGACGCAAGCCTAGAACACTAACAAAATCACGGTGTTGCACGGAAACAAGGGAAAAGCACACTGTTTTTTTTGCGCTCCTCTTTTTTTTTTGCCGAAAATCACTATAATGGCGAGTGTTTCAAAACTCTTCCCAAGTCAAGATAACAGGATAGACACGAAATATTTGCGACCAAATTTTTTTTTCGACTGCCCGGACCCAAAAACTGGGAACGGCTCAAAAAAAACTTTCTATAATGGCGACTGTCTCAATACGCTTGGAAACACCTAAAAATAAGGTAGCCAGAATTTTTTTTATCAACTGCGTTTTTGGAAAATTTTGGGCCTAAACGGAGGGTGGTTTCCGAACTCTTTTTTTGGAAACCAACCTCTTCTACGGACGGCAAAACATTGCTGGAATCCGAAACCTACTCATACAAGGAAACCATAAATCTGGAAACAGATGGATCTCGAAAGTTAACCTAATATGAGATGGACTCGGAGGGGTAGTGGTATATGGATGTTGGCCGATGGTGGTATATGGACTCGGATCGTTGTTGGTATATGGACTCAGAGCGGTGGCGGATAAGTGGTGATGGTAGATGGCAGGGATGATGTATTTGGTGTGGTGGTGGTATATGGCAGCGGATGATGAATCTGGTGTGGCGGTGGTATATGAGCGGATAATGATGGCGGCGGCGTGAATACCCGTGAACAGAACTCGAAACTCTAATATACTAGACGCTAAGACTAGCAACTAGACACGGCGATGAAACTAAAAATTCAACAAAGCAAAATACTGAAAAGACTATGCAATGGCTCAGACTGGTTCGGATATGATGAACTAACCCTAATATTTTGTGGCTTTTTCATGGACTGTTGGTATGATAACAGACTCGATCGAAACTACAAAAAAGTTAAAATCTCACCGAGCAACCGGGAAATCTGATACCACTTGATAGAGGCAAAGGTGTCCCGATGTTTCGATGAGATGGTGGCTATCGTTTTCTATGGGAGTCGACCTTGACGATCTGACTACAAACGTGCGAGACGTCGCGCCTTAGCAATCGCCAAACCAACTTCCGAGGAGTTATTGACCATGCCGGAGCACAATCAACCTGACCACGAGGGTCTGTTTCCTACGAGCAAACGAAGAACAAGCAAGAAACTAAGATTGCAATCTGGATATTGCGAATATAAGAGGAAAGCTTTATTAATGAAGGTGGGGTTCTGTGACGTCTTCGGCTCATCGTTGAACACAAACGAAGTACGCGAAGTTGCAGCTATGGCGAACTTTTAATCTAAACAAACCCCAAAGTCTATACTGTGCCCTAAGGGTTGTATATATGGAGGAAGAGGGGGGAATTTCGTGGCCCTTGGTGCAAGTGATAGAGGCAAAGGTGTCCCGTCTTTCGATGAGATGGTGGATTTCGCTTTGGTGGAAGTCGACTTTGACGATCCGACTACGAACGTGCGAGGACGTCGCGCCTTAGCAATCGCTAAACCAACTCCGAGAGGTTATTGACCACGCCGGAGCACGATCAACCTGACCACGAGGGTCTGTTTCCTGCGAGCAAACGAAGAACAAGCAAGAAACTGAGATTGCAATCTAGATATTGCGAATATAAGATGAAAGCTTTATTGATCAAGGTGGGGTTCTGTGACGCCTTTGTCTGGTCGTTGAACACAAACGAAGTACGCGAAGTTGCAGCTATGGCGAACTTTTAATCTAACAAAACCCAAAGTCTAAATGATGCCCTAAGGGCTGTATATATGGAGGAAGAGGGGGGGAATTTCGTGGCCCTTGGTGGAGGGGTCCGAAATCAACCCTATCTCTTGTTTCCCCACACATACGGACTCTAAAAATAGCCTATACTTATGTATTTCGAAATTACATGGGCATGGCCCAATAATAAGGTGACGCAGCACCTAAAATAGCCTCGGGACGAAATTTATGAAGTGGCATCTTGTATATTTCGTCCAAGGCTTCATGCACCCATTATGGTGGCTTCAAAGTCCTGAAATCATCACTTGTAACTCCGTTCTTGTTCCCCTTGCGCATGCCATCATCTCCATGCTTGTTCTTGCTCCAATGTTCATCCTTCTCCAAGCTAGGCCCTTCATTTGTAAGCAAAACAATTGTATCCAATTTAGGCAGCATCATATTCTCATGATCATTAGAATCATTACCAAGAAACGAAAGTACCTGGTAATTTAGTTGGCGTGCACGAGCTCTAGTAATTGGTCCAGTATGTATAGCAGCAGGGGCTGTGGGTGTAACAATTGTATTGATGTCCTCATCATCATCCCCTTCTTGAAATGAAGTCGTCCTCGACGGAAGTTCATCTTCCTCACCCAAATAAGGCTTCAAATCTGCAATGTTAAAAGTGGGACTAACCCCAAAATCTGCAGGCAGCTCAAGTTTATATGCATTATCATTTATTTTCTCTAACACCTTAAAGGGACCATCAGCACGTGGCATTAGCTTTGATTTGCGCAAATCAGGAAATCTATCCTTACGCAAATGTAACCAAACAAGATCTCCAGGTGCAAACACAACATGTTTTCTACCCTTATCTCCAGCAAGTTTATATTTAGCATTCATACGCTCAATGTTTTCCTTAGTTAACTCATGCATTTTTAAAATCAATTCAGCACGTTGTTTAGCATCAAAATTAACCTTCTCCGAAGATGGAAGAGGCAACAAATCAATAGGTGCACGAGGTAGGAAACCATACACAACTTCAAAAGGGCACATCTTTGTAGTAGAATGCAATGAACGATTATAAGCAAATTCAATATGAGGCAAGCATTCCTCCCACATTTTCTTATTATTCTTCAAAACAGCCCTAAGCATAGTAGACAACGTTCTATTGACTACTTCAGTTTGTCCATCAGTTTGGGGGTGACAAGTAGTACTAAAAAGCAGTTTAGTCCCCAACTTAGCCTGATGAGGACATCAATACAATTGTTACACCCACAGCCCCTGCTGCTATACATACTGGACCAATTACTAGAGCCCGTGCACGCCAACTAAATTACCAGGTACTTTCGTTTCTTGGTAATGATTCTAATGTTCATGAGAATATGATGCTGCCTAAATTGGATACATTTGTTTTGCTTACAAATGAAGGGCCTAGCTTGGAGAAGGATGAACATTGGAGCAAGAACAAGCATGGAGATGATGGCATGCGCAAGGGGAACAAGAACGGAGTTACAAGTGATGATTTCAGGACTTTGAAGCCACCATAATGGGTGCATGAAGCCTTGGACGAAATATACAAGATGCCACTTCATAAATTTCGTCCCGAGGCTATTTTAGGTGCTGCGTCACCTTATTGTTGGGCCAGGCCCATGTAATTTCGAAATACATAAGTATAGGCTATTTTTAGAGTCCGTATGTGTGGGGAAACAAGAGATAGGGTTGATTTCGGACCCCTCCACCAAGGGCCACGAAATTCCCCCCTCTTCCTCCATATATACAGCCCTTAGGGCATCGTTTAGACGTTGGGTTTTGTTTAGATTAAAAGTTCGCCATAGCTGCAACTTCGCGTACTTCGTTTGTGTTCAACGACCAGACAAAGGCGTCACAGAACCCCACCTTGATCAATAAAGCTTTCATCTTATATTCGCAATATCCAGATTGCAATCTTAGTTTCTTGCTTGTTCTTCGTTTGCTCGCAGGAAACAGACCCTCGTGGTCAGGTTGATCGTGCTCCGGCGTGGTCAATAACCTCTCGGAGTTGGTTTAGCGATTGCTAAGGCGCGACGTCCTCGCACGTTCGTAGTCGGATCGTCAAAGTCGACTTCCACCAAAGCGATATCCATCATCTCATCGAAAGACGGGACACCTTTGCCTCTATCAGGATATATCTATGGACTTTGTTTTAGGTTTACCTCGAACAAAGAAGGGGAGGGATAACATATTTGTTGTCGTGGATAGATTCTCGAAAATGGCACACTTTATACCATGTCATAAAAGCGATGATGCTGTTAATGTTGCTGATTTGTTCTTTCGTGAAATTATTCGCTTGCATGGTGTGCCAAATACTATTGTTTCAGATCGTGATACTAAATTTCTTAGCCACTTTTGGAGATGTTTATGGGCTAAGTTGGGGACTAAACTGCTTTTTAGTACTACTTGTCACCCCCAAACTGATGGACAAACTGAAGTAGTCAATAGAACGTTGTCTACTATGCTTAGGGCTGTTTTGAAGAATAATAAGAAAATGTGGGAGGAATGCTTGCCTCATATTGAATTTGCTTATAATCGTTCATTGCATTCTACTACTAAGATGTGCCCTTTTGAAGTTGTGTATGGTTTCCTACCGCGTGCACCTATTGATTTGTTGCCTGTTCCATCTTCGGAGAAGGTTAATTTTGATGCTAAACAACGTGCTGAATTGATTTTAAAAATGCATGAGTTAACTAAGGAAAACATTGAGCGTATGAATGCTAAATATAAACTTGCTGGAGATAAGGGTAGAAAACATGTTGTGTTTGCACCTGGAGATCTTGTTTGGTTACATTTGCGTAAGGATAGATTTCCTGATTTGCGCAAATCAAAGCTAATGCCACGTGCTGATGGTCCCTTTAAGGTGTTAGAGAAAATAAATGATAATGCATATAAACTTGAGCTGCCTGCAGATTTTGGGGTTAGTCCCACTTTTAACATTGCAGATTTGAAGCCTTATTTGGGTGAGGAAGATGAACTTCCGTCGAGGACGACTTCATTTCAAGAAGGGGAGGATGATGAGGAAATCAATACAATTGTTACACCCACAGCCCCTGCTGCTATACATACTGGACCAATTACTAGAGCTCGTGCACGCCAACTAAATTACCAGGTACTTTCGTTTCTTGGTAATGATTCTAATGTTCATGAGAATATGATGCTGCCTAAATTGGATACATTTGTTTTGCTTACAAATGAAGGGCCTAGCTTGGAGAAGGATGAACATTGGAGCAAGAACAAGCATGGAGATGATGGCATGCGCAAGGGAAACAAGAACAGAGTTACAAGTGATGATTTCAGGACTTTGAAGCCACCATAATGGGTGCATGAAGCCTTGGACGAAATATACAAGACGCCACTTCATAAATTTCGTCCCGAGGCTATTTTAGGTGCTGCGTCACCTTATTATTGGGCCAGGCCCATGTAATTTCGAAATACATAAGTATAGGCTATTTTTAGAGTCCGTATGTGTGGGGAAACAAGAGATAGGGTTGATTTCGGACCCCTCCACCAAGGGCCACGAAATTCTCCCCCTCTTCCTCCATATATACAGCCCTTAGGGCATCGTTTAGACTTTGGGTTTTGTTTAGATTAAAAGTTCGCCATAGCTGCAACTTCGCGTACTTCGTTTGTGTTCAACGACCAGACAAAGGCGTCACAGAACCCCACCTTGATCAATAAAGCTTTCATCTTATATTCGCAATATCCAGATTGCAATCTTAGTTTCTTGCTTGTTCTTCGTTTGCTCGCAGGAAACAGACCCTCGTGGTCAGGTTGATCGTGCTCCAGCGTGGTCAATAACCTCTCGGAGTTGGTTTAGCGATTGGTAAGGCGCGACGTCTTCGCACGTTCGTAGTCGGATCGTCAAAGTCGACTTCCACCAAAGCGAAATCCATCATCTCATCGAAAGACGGGACACCTTTGCCTCTATCAGTTTTCCTTAGTTAACTCATGCATTTTTAAAATCAATTCAGCACGTTGTTTAGCATCAAAATTAACCTTCTCCGAAGATGGAAGAGGCAACAAATCAATAGGTGCACGAGGTAGGAAACCATACACAACTTCAAAAGGGCACATCTTAGTAGTAGAATGCAATGAACGATTATAAGCAAATTCAATATGAGGCAAACATTCCTCCCACATTTTCTTATTATTCTTCAAAACAGCCCTAAGCATAGTAGACAACGTTCTATTGACTACTTCAGTTTGTCCATCAGTTTGGGGGTGACAAGTAGTACTAAAAAGCAGTTTAGTCCCCAACTTAGCCCATAAACATCTCCAAAAATGGCTAAGAAATTTAGTATCACGATCTGAAACAATAGTATTTGGCACACCATGCAAGCGAATAATTTCACGAAAGAACAAATCAGCAACATTAACAGCATCATCGCTTTTATGACATGGTATAAAGTGTGCCATTTTCGAGAATCTATCCACGACAACAAATATGCTATCCCTCCCCTTCTTTGTTCGAGGTAGACCTAAAACAAAGTCCATAGATATATCCTCCCAAGGAACACTAGGTACAGGCAAAGGCATATATAAACCATGAGGATTGAGTCGTGACTTAGCTTTTTGACATGTAGTGCATCGAGCAATAAAACGCTCAACATCCCGTCTCATCTTTGGCCAAAAGAAATGTGTAGCAAGTACGTCCTCCGTCTTCTTCACGCCAAAGTGTCCCATTAATCCTCCTCCATGCGCCTCCTGCAACAACAAAAGACGAACGGAGCTAGCTGGAATGCATAGCTTGTTAGCACGAAACACAAATCCATCGTTAACGATGAACTTGTTCCACATTCTTCCGTCTTTACAATTCTGCATTACATCTTTAAAATCAGCATCATGCACATATTGATCTTTGATGGTCTCCAAACCAAATATTTTGAAGTCAAGTTGTGAAAGCATAGTATAGCGGCGAGACAATGCATCAGCAATAACATTTTCTTTTCCCTTCTTGTGTTTAATGACATAAGGAAAAGTCTCAATGAATTCAACCCATTTAGCATGTCTACGATTCAGTTTAGCTTGACTTTTAATATGTTTCAAAGATTCATGATCAGAATGTATAACAAATTCTTTGGGCCATAAATAATGTTGCCATGTTTCTAAAGTCCGAACAAGAGCATATAATTCTTTATCATAAGTAGAATAATTCAGACTAGGCCCACTCAATTTTTCAGAAAAGTATGCAACAGGTTTGCCATCTTGTAATAACACATCTCCTAATCCAATTCCACTAGCATCACATTCAAGCTCAAAAGTCTTATTAAAATCAGGAAGTTGGAGTAAAGGAGCATGTGTCAACTTATCTTTCAATACCGTGAAGGCTTCTTCCTGTGCGGTACCCCAAAGAAAAGGCACATCTTTCTTTGTAAGCTCATTGAGAGGTGCAGCAATGGTGCTGAAATCTCTCACAAAACGCCTATAGAATCCAGCGAGGCCAAGAAAACTCCTCACTTGTGTGACCGTTTTGGGCTGCGGCCAACTCTCAATAGCTTCAATCTTGGCTTTATCAACTTCAATTCCCTGTGGAGTAACAACATAGCCAAGAAAAGATACTCGGTCGGTGCAAAAGGTGCACTTCCCAAGGTTACCAAACAAACGTGCATCACGTAGAGCAATAAAAACAGCACGTAAATGTTCCAAATGTTCTTCCAAAGATCTGCTATAAATCAATATGTCATCAGAGTAAACTACCACAAATCGTCCAATGAAAGCACGTAAAACTTCGTTCATTAATCTCATGAAAGTACTAGGTGCATTAGTTAACCCAAAAGGCATGACTAACCACTCATATAATCCAAACTTAGTTTTAAATGCTGTTTTCCATTCATCTCCCAATTTCATACGAATTTGATGGTAGCCACTACGCAAATCAACTTTGGAGAATATTGTAGAGCCACTCAATTCATCAAGCATATCATCTAGCCTAGGAATAGGATGACGATAACGAATAGTAATATTATTAATGCCTCTACAATCAACACACATACGTGATGTACCATCCTTTTTCGGCACTAGAATAATAGGAACAGCACAAGGACTAAGGGATTCGCGTATATAACCTTTGTCGAGAAGCCCTTGTACTTGACGCATAATCTCCTTCGTCTCCTCTGGATTGGTACGGTATGGTGCACGGTTTGGCAGTGAAGCACCGGGAATTAAGTCAATCTGATGCTCAATCCCTCGAATAGGCGGTAATCCCAATGGCACGTCTTGTGGAAAAACGTCAGCGAACTCTTGCAAAATGTTAGTGACAGCAGGAGGCAAAGAGGAAGGCACGTCCTCGAATGAAAATAATGCCTCTTTGCACATAAAAGCATAGCAAACAGATTTGCTGAAATCTAGCTCATCAATATCAGATTTGGTGGCAAATAAACATGCACTTTTCAATTTAATTTCAGAAGCAACACTAGATGGTTTATTATTAGGCTTCATTTGTTGCTCAAATTCTTTTGCCACAATCTGATTTTCACTCTTATTCGTCTCCTGTTTTGCTTTATTAGCTCTATTAATATCATCTTTCAAAATGGAATCAGGAGTCATAGGAAGCAAAGTAATATTTTTATCCTTACGAACAAGAGTATAGTGATTGTTTCTACCATGGTGTACAGAATTTTTATCAAATTGCCATGGTCTACCAAGTAATAAGGAACATGCTTGCATAGGTACCACATCACAATCAACATAATCAGCATATGTAGAGATACTAAAATGCACACGAACAGTACGTGTTACCTTAACCTTGCCGCTGTTGTTGAACCATTGGATGTAGTAAGGATGTGGATGTGGTCTTGTGGTGAGAGAAAGCTTCTCCACCATCTCCATGCTAGCCAAGTTGTTGCAGCTCCCTCCGTCTATGATGACGCGCACAGAACATTCCTTCACAACTCCCTTGGTATGGAACAAATTGTGCCTCTGATTTTGCTCAGCTTGTGTGACCTGCACACTCAAAACACGTTGAGCAACTAAACATTCATACCTGTCAGCGTCTTCAGGAGCCATGTATTGCGTCTCATGATCATAATCATCTCCACCATGTTCTTCACGTGTAATAAGAGCCAAAGTCACCTCATCATAGTCACTAGCGGACTCATATCCACCATCCGCGGTAGCAATCATCACACGCGGAGATTTGCATTCTCTCGCATAATGACCTCCTCCCTTACAACGACGACAAATAATATCACTTGTGTGCCCTGTTGATGCCATGGAAGAAGAAGAACGCTGTGCAGGCCCCGCAGGTGCGCTCTTGGCAGATAATGGTGGTTGTGCCTGTTTTCTTGTATCACGGCTGGAGGTGGCACCGGATGGAGGTGCTGGTGCAGTTGAAGTAGAAGATGCACGTGGTGTCCATGATGAAGGTCGGCCTGCAGAAAAGTTAGTTCGCCCCAATGCTTGTCGATCCTGCACTTCACGTTCAGCTTTACAAGCAAGATGGAATAAACGAGTGATATTAGTATACTCCTTATAGTCTAGAATGGTCTGAATCTCTCTATTTAATCCACCCAGAAAACGTGCAAGCATAGCTTCATTCTCCTCAACAATACCACATCTAATCATGCCAGTTTGTAATTCCTGATAATATTCTGATAGAGGCAAAGGTGTCCCGTCTTTCGATGAGATGATGGATATCGCTTTGGTGGAAGTCGGCTTTGACGATCCGACTACGAACGTGCGAGGACGTCGCGCCTTAGCAATCGCTAAACCAACTCCGAGAGGTTATTGACCACGCCGGAGCACGATCAACCTGACCACGAGGGTCTGTTTCCTGCGAGCAAACGAAGAACAAGCAAGAAACTGAGATTGCAATCTGGATATTGCGAATATAAGATGAAAGCTTTATTGATCAAGGTGGGGTTCTGTGACGCCTTTGTCTGGTCGTTGAACACAAACGAAGTACGCGAAGTTGCAGCTATGGCGAACTTTTAATCTAAACAAAACCCAAAGTCTAAACGATGCCCTAAGGGCTGTATATATGGAGGAAGAGGGGGGAATTTCGTGGCCCTTGGTGGAGGGGTCCGAAATCAACCCTATCTCTTGTTTCCCCACACATACGGACTCTAAAAATAGCCTATACTTATGTAGTTCGAAATTACATGGGCCTGGCCCAATAATAAGGTGACGCAGCACCTAAAATAGCCTCGAGACGAAATTTATGAAGTGGCATCTTGTATATTTCGTCCAAGGCTTCATGCACCCATTATGGTGGCTTCAAAGTCCTGAAATCATCACTTGTAACTCCGTTCTTGTTCCCCTTGCGCATGCCATCATCTCCATGCTTGTTCTTGCTCCAATGTTCATCCTTCTCCAAGCTAGGCCCTTCATTTGTAAGAAAAACAAATGTATCCAATTTAGGCAGCATCATATTCTCATGAACATTAGAATCATTAACAAGAAACGAAAGTACCTGGTAATTTAGTTGGCGTGCACGAGCTCTAGTAATTGGTCCAGTATGTATAGCAGCAGGGGCTGTGGGTGTAACAATTGTATTGATGTCCTCATCATCCTCCCCTTCTTGAAATGAAGTCGTCCTCGACGGAAGTTCATCTTCCTCACCCAAATAAGGCTTCAAATCTGCAATGTTAAAAGTGGGACTAACCCCAAAATCTGCAGGCAGCTCAAGTTTATATGCATTATCATTTATTTTCTCTAACACCTTAAAGGGACCATCAGCACGTGGCATTAGCTTTGATTTGCGCAAATCAGGAAATCTATCCTTACGCAAATGTAACCAAACAAGATCTCCAGGTGCAAACACAACATGTTTTCTACCCTTATCTCCAGCAAGTTTATATTTAGCATTCATACGCTCAATGTTTTCCTTAGTTAACTCATGCATTTTTAAAATCAATAGCTTCAATCTTGGCTTTATCAACTTCAATTCCCTGTGGAGTAACAACATAGCCAAGAAAAGATACTCGGTCGGTGCAAAAGGTGCACTTCCCAAGGTTACCAAACAAACGTGCATCACGTAGAGCAATAAAAACAGCACGTAAATGTTCCAAATGTTCTTCCAAAGATCTGCTATAAATCAATATGTCATCAAAGTAAACTACCACAAATCGTCCAATGAAAGCACGTAAAACTTCGTTCATTAATCTCATGAAAGTACTAGGTGCATTAGTTAACCCAAAAGGCATGACTAACAACTCATATAATCCAAACTTAGTTTTAAATGCTGTTTTCCATTCATCTCCCAATTTCATACGAATTTGATGGTAGCCACTACGCAAATCAACTTTGGAGAATATTGTAGAGCCACTCAATTCATCAAGCATATCATCTAGCCTAGGAATAGGATGACGATAACGAATAGTAATATTATTAATGCCTCTACAATCAACACACATACGTGATGTACCATCCTTTTTCGGCACTAGAATAATAGGAACAGCACAAGGACTAAGGGATTCGCGTATATAACCTTTGTCGAGAAGCCCTTGTACTTGACGCATAATCTCCTTCGTCTCCTCTGGATTGGTACGGTATGGTGCACGGTTTGGCAGTGAAGCACCGGGAATTAAGTCAATCTGATGCTCAATCCCTCGAATAGGCGGTAATCCCAATGGCACGTCTTGTGGAAAAACGTCAGCGAACTCTTGCAAAATGTTAGTGACAGCAGGAGGCAAAGAGGAAGGCACGTCCTCGAATGAAAATAATGCCTCTTTGCACATAAAAGCATAGCAAACAGATTTGCTGAAATCTAGCTCATCAATATCAGATTTGGTGGCAAATAAACATGCACTTTTCAATTTAATTTCAGAAGCAACACTAGATGGTTTATTATTAGGCTTCATTTGTTGCTCAAATTCTTTTCCCACAAGCTGATTTTCACTCTTACTCTTCTCCTGTTGTGCTTTATTAGCTCTATTAATATCATCTTTCAAAATGGAATCAGGAGTCATAGGAAGCAAAGTAATATTTTTATCCTTATGAACAAGAGTATAGTGATTGTTTCTATCATGGTGTACAGAATTTTTATCAAATTGCCATGGTCTACCAAGTAATAAGGAACATGCTTGCATAGGTACCACATCACAATCAACATAATCAGCATATGTAGAGATACTAAAATGCACACGAACAGTACGTGTTACCTTAACCTTGCCGCTGTTGTTGAACCATTGGATGTAGTAAGGATGTGGATGTGGTCTTGTGGTGAGAGAAAGCTTCTCCACCATCTCTATGCTAGCCAAGTTGTTGCAGCTCCCTCCGTCTATTATGACGCGCACAGAACGTTCCTTCACAACTCCCTTGGTATGGAACAAATTGTGCCTCTGATTTTGCTCAGCTTGTGTGACCTGCACACTCAAAACACGTTGAGCAACTAAACATTCATACCTGTCAGCGTCTTCAGGAGCCATGTATTGCGTCTCATGATCAGAATCATCTCCACCATGTTCTTCACGTGTAATAGGAGCCAATGTCTCCTCATCATAGTCACTAGCGGAGTCATATCCACCATCCGCGGTAGCAATCATCACACGCGGAGATTTGCATTCCCTCGCATAATGACCTCCTCCCTTACAACGACGACAAATAATATCACTTGTGTGCCCTATTGATGCCATGGAAGAAGAAGAACGCTGTGCAGGCCCCGCAGGTGCGCTCTTGGCAGATAATGGTGGTTGTTCCTATTTTCTTGTATCACGACTGTAGGAGGCACCTGATTGAGGTGCTGGTGCAGTTGAAGTAGAAGATGCACGCGGCGTCCATGAGGAAGGTCGGCCTGCAGAAAAGTTAGTTCGCGCCAATGCTTGTCGATCCTGCACTTCACGTTCAGCTTTACAAGCAAGATGGAATAAACAAGTGATATTAGTATACTCCTTATAGTCTAGAATGGTCTGAATCTCTCTATTTAATCCACCCAGAAAACGTGCAAGCATAGCTTCATTCTCCTCAACAATACCACATCGAATCATGCCAGTTTGTAATTCCTGATAATATTCTTCTATAGAATTTTTTCCTTGTCTTAAACGCTGCAATTTTTGAAGCAATTCACGTTGATAATATGGTGGAACCCAACGCGTACGCATAGCAGTTTTCAAAGCAGCCCAAGTAGTTGGAATAGGATATAATCTACAATGTTCAGACCACCATACACATGCAAAACTAGTGAAAGCACAAACAGCAGCAGCAACTCGTCTCTCCTCAGGATATTGTAAACATGTAAATCGTTGTTCAGTTTCTAACTCCCAAGTAAGATATATATCAGGAACATATCTACCCTCAAATGGTGGAATATTCAATTTCAGTTTAGGAATATGGACATCATCTCGTACGTGAGGTGGTGGTGCAGGCCTACCATTACGAATATATACCTGAGGTCGACCTGCTGGTGGTGGTGCTGGTGGCTGCTCGTAGATCTGATTTTGATCAACCTCATCCTCATAATCGCCCGCATACTCATCATCCTCCTGGGTACCAGCAGGAGCAGTAGCAGGAGCCAAAGAAACACCAACAGCAGTAACAGCGGCACCAGAATTTTGTCCTGGCACAATAGGAACACGCTGTGCTCGTCCATACTGATTCGGAAGGGGGCGTAGTTGTTGTTGTTGCAGAGGTGCGACAGGTGCAGCCGGTGGGGGAAGACGCGCAAGCAGTTCATTAAATCTATTATCGAGCTTTGTTTCGAACGTCTTCTCAAGGCCAGTGATCTTCTCCATGGCCTCTTCAAAATTGTTCAGCACATCTTGTACCTGTTCAGTCATCATTTGCTGAAACTTATCATGAAGCTCCTTGTTCGATAAGTTCTCCCAGTCAATCTCGTCGGCTTGTGATCCTGGCATGGTTAGCAGCAATAGAAACACACAAGAATATGATCCTACAGACTACTAAGAAGTGGTGGTGGTGTATCACAAATCCGTGAAGCAAATCTCAAATTCTTACCAGTTCTTACCCAGCAGCAGGCGGTGATCGGCAACCGTTGTAGTCAAAAAACTCTCAAAGCTTGGATAGAGCGATTACCAGGGAGAGTCAAACACACGACGTAGATGTATGTGGAGCTGGGAAGGCTTATAGTATGGTAGCAAAAAGGGTCAGCAATAATCAATTCAGAGATGCAAAGTTGAATAAACGCTCAACGACGGTACTGTGCTGGTCCTAGGCTAGACTGTGCTAGAGACGCGAGCCTAGAACACCAACAAAATCACGGCGCGGCACGTAAACAAGGGAAAAGCACACTCTGAAAATTTTTTTTCGCTCTTTTTTTTGCGCTCTTTTTTTTTGCGCTGCTTTCTTTTTGCGAAAAAAATCACTATAATGGCGAGTGTCTCAAAAGTCTTCCTAGGTCAAACTGACAGGATGGGCACGAAATTTTTTTTTCGACCAATTTTTTTTTTCGACTGCCCGGACCCAAAAACTGGAAACGGGTCAAAAAAAACTTCCTATAATGGCACCTGTCTCAAAACACTCACAAACACCTAATAATAGGATAGCCAGAAAATTTTTCGAAAAATGCGTTTTCGAAAAATTTTGGGCCTAAACGTAGCGTGGCTACCCGACTCTTTTTTTTTCCGAAACCTACTCCGGCAAGGAAACACGAATCGGAATCTAGATGGATCTCGAAAACAAACCTAATATGACAAGAACTCGGATTGGTGGTGGATATATGGTGGTAGATGGCAGTGGTGGTGGTATATGACAGCTGTGGTGGTATATGGATACGGATTCGAAGCGGTGGCGGATAAGCGGTGGTGGTAGATAGCAGGGGTGATGATGATGGTGCGGCGGCGGCGTGACAACTTATGACCAGAACTCGAAACTCTAAAAGACTAGACTCTAAGACCAGCAACTAGACACGACGATGCAACCGCAAATTCAACAAAGCAAAACCCTAAAAAGATTATGCAAAGGCTCAGATTGGTTCGGATATGAGGAACTAACCCTAATTTTTTTTGTGGCTTTTTCGTGGACTGTAGGTATGAAGAACAGACTCGATCTAAACTATGAAAAACTGTAAGATCTCACCGAGTAACCTGGAAATCTGATACCACTTGATAGAGGCAAAGGTGTCCCGTCTTTCGATGAGATGGTGGATTTCGCTTTGGTGGAAGTCGACTTTGACGATCTGACTACGAACGTGCGAGGATGTCGCGCCTTAGCAATCGCTAAACCAACTCCGAGAGGTTATTGACCACGCCGGAGCACGATCAACCTGACCACGAGGGTCTGTTTCCTGCGAGCAAACGAAGAACAAGCAAGAAACTGAGATTGCAATCTAGATATTGCGAATATAAGATGAAAGCTTTATTGATCAAGGTGGGGTTCTGTGACGCCTTTGTCTGGTCGTTGAACACAAACGAAGTACGCGAAGTTGCAGCTATGGCGAACTTTTAATCTAACAAAACCCAAAGTCTAAACGATGCCCTAAGGGCTCTATATATGGAGGAAGAGGGGGGGAATTTCGTGGCCCTTGGTGGAGGGGTCCAAAATCAACCCTATCTCTTGTTTCCCCACACATACGGACTCTAAAAATAGCCTATACTTATGTATTTCGAAATTACATGGGCCTGGCCCAATAATAAGGTGACGCAGCACCTAAAATAGCCTCGGGACGAAATTTATGAAGTGGCATCTTGTATATTTCGTCCAAGGCTTCATGCACCCATTATGGTGGCTTCAAAGTCCTGAAATCATCACTTGTAACTCTGTTCTTGTTCCCCTTGCGCATGCCATCATCTCCATGCTTGTTCTTGCTCCAATGTTCATCCTTCTCCAAGCTAGGCCCTTCATTTGTAAGCAAAACAATTGTATCCAATTTAGGCAGCATCATATTCTCATGATCATTAGAATCATTACCAAGAAACGAAAGTACCTGGTAATTTTGTTGGCGTGCACGAGCTCTAGTAATTGGTCCAGTATGTATAGCAGCAGGGGCTGTGGGTGTAACAATTGTATTGATGTCCTCATCAGCAAGGGCCCGAAACCAACCCTATCTCTTGTTTCCCCACACATACGGACTCTAAAAATATCCTATACTTCTGTATTTCGAAATTACATGGGCCTGGCCCAATAATAAGGTGACGCAACACCTAGAATAGCCTCTGGGCGAAATTTATGAAGTGTCATCTTGTATATTTCGTCCAAGGCATCATGCACTCATTATGGTGGCTTCAAAGTCCTGAAATCATCACTTGTAACTCCGTTCTTGTTCCCCTTGCGCATGCCATCATCTCCATGCTTGTTCTTGCTCCAATGTTCATCCTTCTCCAAGCTAAGCCCTTCATTTGTAAGCAAAACAAATGTTTCCAATTTAGGCAGCATCATATTCTCATGAACATTAGAATCTTTACCAAGAAATGAAAGTACCTAATAATTTAATTGGTGTGCGCGGGCTCTAGTAATTGGTCCAGTATATGTAGCAGTAGGGGTTGTGGGTGTAACAATAGTATTGATGTCCTCATCACCATCGCATCAATATAATTGAAACATGATGTAGGGTTTACCACTTCGAGAGGGCCCGGACCTGGGTAAACATCATCTCCCATTTCCCCCTCTTACCATTGTTCCCAGGCCAATAGCTCGGGACCCCCTACCTGAGATCCACTGATTTTAGTACCAACAATGGTGGACCATACAGGTCCTGTTGTATGGTCAAAAAGGATCAGTGGCTCGTCTTCAGATCAACAACAACATCGGCTGTAGTGACATCTTCATCCCCGACCAGCTTTTCGCGTTCGACAGCATCGTCCTTCATGTTGATTCAAGCGGACACCACAGCATGTTGAAAGCTTCGCCCTAGATCAGATCATCAGATTTGGGAGCCTGGAGTACACCGCTGGCTCCCATGGTGATCTCGCCCTATCTGGCTGGGTGGTCTTAACCTCGGACCCGTGTTTAGGTCCTAACCTCCAAACAAGTCTTACCTCGAAACCGACGTCGAGTTCGGATCCAATCTCCTCTGAATCAGACCAGGTCCTCAACCTAGCTGAACCATGCTCCAAAGTTGGGACACATGCTTTGTTGAGTGTACTGCAAATTAGTCTCGCTTACTATCAAGGGATTGGACCAGCACATCTCTCTCTTCTTAATGAGATGCTAGACCAAATCCAGAATCTGGCGATATCGGATGGTCTGTCTTTGTTCTTTGACAAGATTGGGTGTAAAGTCAATAATAGGGAAATTTGCGTCACACCAACCACCCACCTAGTCGCTACTGTCAAGGATTTAACCGGTGTACAGGGGGCAATCGACATGGATGAAGATGTCCGACATGCTCAGCATCATGCTAGTCAACACATGTAGCTAGACTACTACCTCCGCCTATGACGTCTACATGCTGGACACACCCAAGGACGATGAGAAAAAGGATGTCCCCAGACATCGGTGAAAGCATGGTAAATGTACTGGTCGGGGGACGCCAGCAAGAACAATACTAGTACTCACCCTCCTAGTAATGACACCACAATGGATGGTACCGAGGACGAGGGCAGCAGCGATGGCACCGATGACCAGGCCAGTTGAAATAATGCCATACCCGATCAGGTCGACGACATTTCAAAGACAGACGCTCCTGATGATCTTGATGATCCCAATGATAGTAAGTACATGCCAAAATCAAAAGAGGATATAAGTCTGGAACCAACGAATTCAAAGTACCATAGACTTCCTCGATTTGGAAACTTTCTGACAACAGCTCATTAAATCCACTTGAAGTATTAAATAGCACATGAGAAGCTTAAAGCCGATTAGGACATGCTCAATGATAAATGGGTGGAAGTACTCACAACCGAGCAGGAGCTCAAGCAACGACGACCGGGCAAAACCAAAACCTACCCAGGACGGTGTCTGTTTCCAGCATTCGATGACAAAGTTGATGACAATGTGACGAGGACATGACTACCTTAGATTCGACCAAAAATATTGCATACATGCATATTTGTCAGGTGATTTCTAGTGCAAACTATTCAATAATTTATTTATGTTATCCAGAACAAAAATACTTCACACACTTTTGTGTTTTGTCTAATTGCATGTGTATGGGACATTTGTACAATTCACATATGAAGATAAGGGAGAAAGAGATGTTTAAGTTCTGTTCAAAAAGTTCTCTCACGTCACTTTTGGGCCAAGAGAAGATAGAGTCCAAGTCTCTCACGTTCTGGATTCAGATTCGGACTGCATAGATATACCTGACTCAAAATGCCAACAACTTTTTCATACGGACTCCGAATTGGGTGATTCTTTTTTTCTTGGAATCTAGATTTTGCGCTCTTTCCATCCCAATTAGATTCACCTTTAAATTCGTCCGGAGCGTTGAGATATCGACGAAACAATCATACGCTACAGCAGAATCCGAGTCAAACTAAAAGTCCAAAGGTGTTGCATCACCTCCACTTGGGCCCATGAGCCTTGTACGACCTAGGGTTGGTTTTAGGATGCCTTGGGACGTTCTCCCACCTCCTTGGCCGCCACCCCTTCCTCCTATATAAGTAGATCCATCTAGTAGCTTTTTCCTTGGGATTTGTTTAGTTAAAAGTTAGCCATTGCAACTTCGTGTACTTCGTTTGTGTCCAACGACCAGACCAAGACCGCTTACGGATCCCCACCTTTATCAATACTTCATACATATTCGCAATATTCAGATTGCTTTTCTCATATTCTTGCTCGTTCTTCGCTTGCTTGCAGGAATAGACCTTCGTGGTCAGGTTGATCGTGCTCCGGCGTGGTCAATAACCTCAGGAGATTGGTTTAGCGATTGCTAAGGCGCAACGCCGTGCACGTTTGTAGTCGGATCATCAAAGTCGTCTCCACCACATCGATAGTTATCATCTCATCGAAAGATCGGGACACCCCGCCTCTATCAAGTGGTATTAGTTTTCAGGTTGCTCAGTGAGAATTTCCAGTTTTCCCTAGATTAGATTTATTTTCTTACCTATTGTCCAAGAAAAAGCCACAAAAAAAGTTAGATCTATTCATCCTTTGTCCAAGCCAGTCTGAGCCTTTGCAATTTTCTTTTCATTGTTTGCATTATTGAATTGTCGGTTGCATCGCCGTGTCGAGTTGCTGGTGTTAGTGTCTAGTTCCTTTAGAGTTTCGAGTTCTGTTCACATTAGTCACGCCGCCGCTGCATCATTATCCCTTCCGCTGTCCACCATCCATCCATCAATTTCCACCACGTGCTACCTTATGTTCTTTGTCATAATCATAGTTGACACCGTTCACATCTTCGCTTGATCCAATCTGCATCTTATCTAGTCTGTTTTGGAAAGAGGGGGAGAAAAAAAAGAGAAAGAAAAAAAGAGAAAGAAAAAGAGAAAAAAGTGTAAGGAAAAAAAGAGAGAAGAGAAAAAAAATCGGATCTATCTAGACTCAATCTCGTAGTTGAATTTGGACTGGAATCTGTTTTGTGCACTGTTCAGTAAAACAGGCATAACTTCCTCATACGAAGTCCGTTTTGGCTCCACAAGTACTCAAATTAAAGCTAACGACTAGACGCATTTGAATAGTAGCAAAATCTTGTTCAATATTTGGCGTCTCAAAATCATCTTTTAAATAGGTCTTTTTGCCCTCCGAAGTTCGCGCATACGTTTGTTCCAGTTTTTCAGGCCAGTTTTAGAATTCTTTGACTCCTCATATCAATTCAGAATTGAGTGATTCTTTTTGCATTGGAAAGGTTGAGTTAGTAGCAAAGTTTTCAAGAGGAAAGTTGGAGAGAGAGTTGTTATATATCCTGCTTGGCAGTTGTTATTCATCATTATCTTTACTGCCGTTGTGATCTTCACTTATATCTTGCTGACCAGAGCTACTTATCCTTCATTGATGCTCGTTGTGCTATGACGTGACCTCATTAGTGTTCTAGGCTCGCGTCTCTAGTCCAGTCTAGCCTAGGACCAGCACAGTATCGTCGTTGAGCGTTTATTCAACATTGCATCTTTGAATTGATTATTGCCAATCTTTTGCTACCATATATAGCCAACCCAGCTCCACATATTTCTACACCGTGTATACGTACGTTCCCCTGGCAATCGCTTTACACAATCTTCGGAGTTATTTGACACCGCTGGTTGCCTGTTACCACCTGTCGCATGGTAAGAACTTGTAAGATATTGATATTTGCTTTACTGTGAGCACGTTACAACCACATCCTAGTAGTTCATAGGAACATTATTCTCGAATTTTGTTTCTTGTTTCTACTAATCATGACACGTTCCGGGGAAAGAAGTTCTTGGACGACGAACACATCTTCACCATCACGAGAGTTGGGACAACACACACAAGCACATGGTCAGGTTATCTCTTTACCATCACTTGAGGGTAGATTTAATCCTGCTATTTATCTAGATTGGGAGATTGAAGTAGAACAAATTTTTAGTTACCATGACTTTTCTGAACTTGAGCGAGTACGAGCTGCCACTAAAGCATTTACTGGTTTTGCTTCTGCTTGGTGGAGTGTGCATTGTAAGAAAAACATTGATAACCAACCCACAACTTGGAAAGATTTGAAACATGTAATGAGACAACAATTTTTCCCTCCTTACTATCTTCATGAATTGCTTCACAAATTTGAACAATTTAAACAAGGAAATAACACTGTTAATGCTTACTACCAAGAGTTCAAATCTTATATGCATCATTGTGACATAGAAGAATCTGAGGACGATACAATGAATAGATTTTTTGGTGGTTTTGATGAGGACATCAATACCATTGTTACACCCACAGCCCCTGCTGCTATACATACTGGACCAATTACTAGAGCTCGTGCACGCCAACTAAATTACCAGGTACTTTCGTTTCTTGGTAATGATTCTAATGTTCATGAGAATATGATGCTGCCTAAATTGGATACATTTGTTTTGCTTACAAATGAAGGGCCTAGCTTGAAGAAGGATGAACATTGGAGCAAGAACAAGCATGGAGATGATGGCATGCGCAAGGGGAACAAGAACGGAGTTACAAGTGATGATTTCAGGACTTTGAAGCCACCATAATGGGTGCATGAAGCCTTGGACGAAATATACAAGATGCCATTTCATAAATTTCGTCCCGAGGCTATTTTAGGTGCTGCGTCACCTTATTATTGGGCCAGGCCCATGTAATTTCGAAATACATAAGTATAGGCTATTTTTAGAGTCCGTATGTGTGGGGAAACAAGAGATAGGGTTGATTTTGGACCCCTCCACCAAGGGCCACGAAATTCCCCCCTCTTCCTCCATATATACAGCCCTTAGGGCATCGTTTAGACTTTGGGTTTTGTTTAGATTAAAAGTTCGCCATAGCAGCAACTTCGCGTACTTCGTTTGTGTTCAACGACCAGACAAAGGCGTCACAGAACCCCACCTTGATCAATAAAGCTTTCATCTTATATTCGCAATATCCAGATTGCAATCTTAGTTTCTTGCTTGTTCTTCGTTTGCTCGCAGGAAACAGACCCTCGTGGTCAGGTTGATCGTGCTCCGGCGTGGTCACTAACCTCTCGGAGTTGGTTTAGCGATTGCTAAGGCGCGACGTCCTCGCACGTTCGTAGTCGGATCGTCAAAGTCGACTTCCACCAAAGCGATATCCATCATCTCATCGAAAGACGGGACACCTTTGCCTCTATCAAGTGGTATCAGATTTCCAGGTTGCTCGGTGAGATTTTACAGTTTTTCGTAGTTTAGATCGAGTCTGTTCTTCATACCTACAGTCCACGAAAAAGCCACAAAAAAAATTAGGGTTAGTTCATCTTATCCGAACCAATCTGAGCCTTTGCATAATCTTTTTAGGGTTTTGCTTTGTTGAATTTGCGGTTGCATCGTCGTGTCTAGTTGCTGGTCTTAGAGTCTAGTCTTTTAGAGTTTCGAGTTCTGGTCATAAGTTGTCACGCCGCCGCCGCACCATCATCATCGCCCCTGCCATCTACCACCACCGCTTATCCGCCACCGCTCCGAATCCGTATCCATATACCACCACCGATTCATATACCACCACCGATTCATATCCATATCCATATACTACCACCGCTACCACCACCGCTGCCATATACCACCACCATATATCCACCACCAATCCGAGTTCCTTGCATATTAGGTTTGTTTTCGAGATCCATCTAGATTCTGATTCGTGTTTCCTTGCCGGAGTAGGTTTCGGAAAAAAAAAGAGTCGGGTAGCCACGCTCCGTTTAGGCCCAAAATTTTTCGAAAACGCATTTTTCGAAAAAAATTCTGGCTATCCTATTTTTAGGTGTTTCTGAGTGTTTTGAGACAGGTGCCATTATAGGAGGTTTTTTTTGACCTGTTTCCAGTTTTTGGGTCCGGGCAGTCGAAAAAAAAAATTTGGTCGAAAAAAAAAATTCCGTGCCCATCCTGTCAGTTTGACCTAGGAAGAGTTTTGAGACACTCGCCATTATAGTGATTTTTCGCAAAAAAAAAGCAGCGCAAAAAAAAGAGCGCAAAAAAAAAGAGCGAAAAAAAAATTCAGAGTGTGCTTTTCCCTTGTTTACGTGCCGCGCCGTGATTTTGTTGGTGTTCTAGGCTCGCGTCTCTAGCACAGTCTAGCCTAGGACCAGCACAGTACCGTCGTTGAGCGTTTATTCAACTTTGCATCTCTGAATTGATTATTGCTGACCCTTTTTGCTACCATACTATAAGCCTTCCCAGCTCCACATACATCTACGTCGTGTGTTTGACTCTCCCTGGTAATCGCTCTATCCAAGTGATAGAGGCGAGGGTCCCGATCTTTCGATGAGATGATGGATATCGCTTTGGTGGAAGTCGACTTTGACGATCCGACTACGAACGTGCGAGGACGTCGCGCCTTAGCAATCGCTAAACCAACTCCGAGAGGTTATTGACCACGCCGGAGCACGATCAACCTGACCACGAGGGTCTGTTTCCTGCGAGCAAACGAAGAACAAGCAAGAAACTAAGATTGCAATCTGGTTATTGCGAATATAAGATGAAAGCTTTATTGATCAAGGTGGGGTTCTGTGACGCCTTTGTCTGGTCGTTGAACACAAACGAAGTACGCGAAGTTGCAGCTATGGCGAACTTTTAATCTAAACAAAACCCAAAGTCTAAACGATGCCCTAAGGGCTGTATATATGGAGGAAGAGGGGGGAATTTCGTGGCCCTTGGTGGAGGGGTCCGAAATCAACCCTATCTCTTGTTTCCCCACACATACGGACTCTAAAAATAGC
>NW_025228137.1:176435-177441 GCF_018294505.1 Triticum aestivum | reverse complement strand
TATTACTCACTATATTAGGGTCCCAGAGTGCTTTCCACGATTAACGAACCCTGGGTGCGTTTACGTGTCGGTCATCAACACTCGCAGTTTTGGCCGATTCTGGCCCGTCTCGTGGACTATTACTCACTGCTTTGGGGTCCTGGAGTGGTTTCCATGGTTAACGAACCCGGTGATGCGTTTACGTGTCGGTCATCAACACTCACAGTTTTGACTGGTTTTGACCCTTTTCTTGGATTACTACTCACTGTTTTGGGGTCCCGAAGCGATTTCCATAGTTATTGAACCCCAAGGTGCGCTTACGTGTCGGTCATGCACACTGGCAGGTTTGGCCGATTCTGGCCCGTTTCGTGGACTATTACTCACTATTTTGGGGTCCCAGAGTGATTTCCATGATTAAAGAACCCTGGGTGCGTTTATGTGTCGGTCATCAACAATGGCAGTTTTGACCGATTCTGGCCCGGTTCTTGGACTATTACTCACTGTTTTGGGGTGCCAGAGCGATTTCCATAGTTGTTGAACCCCAAGAAGCGCTTACGTGTCGGTCATCAACACTGGCAGTTTTGGCCGATTCTGGCCCGTCTCGTGGACTATTACTCACTGCTTTGGGGTCCCGGAGTGGTTTCCATGGTTAACGAACCTGGTGATGTGTTTACGTGTCGGTCATCAACACTCACATTTTGGCCGGTTTTGACCCTTTTCTTGGATTACTACTCACTGTTTTGGGGTCCCAAAGCGATTTCCATAGTTGTTGAACCCCAAGGTGCGCTTACATGTCGATGATCAACACTGGCAGTTTTGGCCGATTCTGGCCCGTATCATGGACTATTACTCACCATTTTGGGATCCCAGATTGATTTCCACGATTAACGAACCCTGTGGTGCGTTTACATGTCTGTCATCAACACTCGCAGTTTTGGCCGATTCTGGCCCGTTTCTTGGATTAGTACTCACCGTTTTGGGGTCACGAAGCGATTTCCACGATTAACGAACCCTGGGGTGCGTTTAC
>NW_025228137.1:175480-176425 GCF_018294505.1 Triticum aestivum | reverse complement strand
GCGTTTACGTGTCGGTCATCAACACTCACAGTTTTGACTGGTTTTGACCCTTTTCTTGGATTACTACTCACTGTTTTGGGATCCCGAAGCGATTTCCATAGTTATTGAACCCCAAGGTGCGCTTACGTGTCGGTCATCCACACTGGCAGGTTTGGCCGATTCTGGCCCGTTTCGTGGACTATTACTCACTATTTTGGGGTCCTAGAGTGATTTCCACGATTAAAGAACCCTGGGTGCGTTTATGTGTCGGTCATCAACACTGGCAGTTTTGACCGATTCTGGCCCGGTTCTTGGACTATTACTCACTGTTTCGGGGTGCCAGAGCGATTTCCATAGTTGTTGAACCCCAAGAAGCGCTTACGTGTCGGTCATCAACACTGGCAGTTTTGGCCGATTGTGGCCCGTCTCGTGGACTATTACTCACTGCTTTGGGGTCCCCGAGTGGTTTCCATGGTTAACGAACCTAGTAACGTGTTTACATATCGGTCATCAACACTCACATTTTGGCCGGTTTTGACCCTTTTCTTGGATTACTACTCACTGTTTTGGGGTCCCGAAGCGATTTCCATAGTTGTTGAACCCCAAGGTGCGCTTACATGTCGATGATCAACACTGGCAGTTTTGGCCGATTCTGGCCCGTTTCGTGGACCATTACTCACCATTTTGGGATCCCAGAGTGATTTCCACGATTAACGAACCCTATGGTGCGTTTACGTGTCTATCATCAACACTGGCAGTTTTGGCCGATTCTGGCCCGTTTCTTGGATTAGTACTCACCGTTTTGGGGTCACAAAGCGATTTCCACGATTAATGAACCCTGGGGTGCGTTTACGTGTCGGTTATCAACACTGGCAGTTTTGGCCGATTCAGACCCATTTCTTGGATTATTACTCACTGTTTTGGTGTCCCGAAGCGATTTCCATAGTTGTTGAACTCCAAGGTGCG
>NW_025228137.1:173692-175470 GCF_018294505.1 Triticum aestivum | reverse complement strand
ACTCACCGTTTTGGGGTCACGAAGCGATTTCCACGATTAACGAACCCTGGGGTGCGTTTACATGTCGGTTATCAACACTGGCAGTTTTGGCCGATTCAGACCCATTTCTTGGATTATTACTCACTGTTTTGGTGTCCCGAAGCGATTTCCATAGTTGTTGAACTCCAAGGTGCGCTTACGTGTCGGTCATCCTCACTGGCAGTTTTGGCCGATTCTGGCCCGTTTCGTGGACTATTACTCACTATTTTGGGGTTACGTGTCGGTCATCAACACTGGCAGTTTTGGCCGATTCTGGCCCGTTTCGTCGACTATTACTCACCATTTTGGGATCCCAGTGTGATTTCCACGATTAACGAAACCTGTGGTGCGTTTATGTGTCAGTCATCAACACTCGCAGTTTTGGCCGATTCTGGCCCGTTTCGTGGACTATTACTCACTATTTGTGGGTACCGGAGTGATTTCCACGATTAACGAACCCTGGGGTGTGTTTACGTGTCGGTTATCAACACTGGCAGTTTTGGCCGATTCAGACCCATTTCTTGGATTATTAATCATTGTTTTGGGGTCCCGAATCGATTTCCATAGTTGTTGAACTCCAAGGTGCGCTTACGTGTCGGTCATCAACACTGGCAGTTTTGGCCGATTCTGGCCCGTTTCGTGGACTATTACTCACTATTTTGGGGTGCCAGAGTGATTTCCACGATTAAAGAACCTTGGGTGCGTTTACGTGTCGGTCATCAACACTGGCAGTTTTGACTGATTCTGGCCCGGTTCTTGGACTACTACTCACTGTTTTGGGGTGCCAGAGCGATTTCCATAGTTGTTGAACCCCAAGAAGCGCTTACGTGTCGGTCATCAACACTGGCAGTTTTGGCCGATTCTAGCCCGTTTCGTGGACAATTACTCACTATTTGGGGTTCCCGGAGTGATTTCCATGATTAACGAACCCTGGGGTGCGTTTACGTGTCGGTGATCAGCACTGGCAGTTTTGGCCGACTCTGGCCCGTTTCATGGACTACTACTCACTATTTTGGGGTCTCGGAGTGATTTCCACAATTGTTGAACCCCAAGTTCCGCTTACGTGTCGGTCATCAACACTGGATGTTTTGGCCGATTCTGACCCATTTTCTGGATTATTACTCACTGTTTTGGGGTCCCAAAGCGATTTCCATAGTAGTATAACTCCAAGGTGTGCTTACATGTCGGTCATGAACATTGGCTGTTTTGGCCGATTCTGGCCCGTTTCATGGACTATTACTCATTGTTTGGGGGTCCCGGAGTGGTTTCCACGATTAACGAACCCTGTGGTGCGTTTACGTGTCGGTCATCAACACTGGCAGTTTTGGCCGATTCTGGCCCGTCTCGTGGACTATTACTCACTGCTTTGGGGTCCCCGAGTGGTTTCCATGGTTAACGAACCTGGTGATGTGTTTACATATCGGTCATCAACACTCACATTTTGGCCGGTTTTGACCCTTTTCTTGGATTACTACTCACTGTTTTGGGGTCCCGAAGCGATTTCCATAGTTGTTGAACCCCAAGGTGCGCTTACATGTCGATGATCAACACTGGCAGTTTTGGCCGATTCTGGCCCGTTTCGTGGACCATTACTCACCATTTTGGGATCCCAGAGTGATTTCCACGATTAACGAACCCTATGGTGCGTTTACGTGTCTATCATCAACACTGGCAGTTTTGGCCGATTCTGGCCCGTTTCTTGGATTAGTACTCACCGTTTTGGGGTCACAAAGCGATTTCCACGATTAATGAACCCTGGG
>NW_025228137.1:171942-173548 GCF_018294505.1 Triticum aestivum | reverse complement strand
GGAGTGATTTCGATGATTAACGAACCTTGGGGTGCGTTTACGTGTCGGTGATCAGCACTGGCAGTTTTGGCCGATTCTGACCCGTTTCTTGGATTATTACTCACCGTTTTGGGGTCCCGAAGCGATTTCCATAATTATTGAACTCCAAGGTCCGCTTACGTGTCGGTCATCAACACTGGCAGTTTTGGCCGACTCTGGCCCGTTTCATGGACTACTACTCACTATTTTGGGGTCTCGGAGTGATTTCCACAATTGTTGAACCCCAAGTTCCGCTTACGTGTCGGTCATCAACACTGGCTGTTTTGGCCGATTCTGACCCATTTTCTGGATTATTACTCACTGTTTTGGGGTCCCAAAGCGATTTCCATAGTAGTATAACCCCAAGGTGCGCTTACATGTCGGTCATGAACATTGGCTGTTTTGGCCGATTCTGGCCCGTTTCATGGACTATTACTCACTATTTTGGGGTCCCAGAGTGATTTCCGCGATTAAAGAACCCTGGATGCGCTTACGTGCCGGTCATCAACACTGGCTATTTTGGCCGATTCTAGCCCGTTTCATGAATATTACTCACTGTTTTGGGGTCCCGGAACGATTTCCATAGTTGTCGAACCCCAAGGTGCGCTTACGTGTCGGTCATCAACACTGGCAGTTTTGGCCGATTCTGGCCCGTTTCGTCGAGTATTACTCACCATTTTGGGATCCCAGAGTGATTTCCACGATTAACGAAACCCTAAGATGCGCTTACGTGTCGGTCATCAACACTGGCAGTTTTGGCCGATTCTGGCCCGTTTCATCGACTATTACTCACTATTTGGGGCCCCGGAGTGATTTCCGCGATTAACAAACCCTGGGGTGTGTTTACGTGTCGGTTATCAACACTGGCAGTTTTGGCTGATTTTGACCCGTTTCTTGGATTATTACTCACTGTTTTGGGGTCCCGAAGCGATTTCCATAGAAGTATAAGCCCAAGGTGCGCTTACGTGTCGGTCATCCACACTGGCAGTTTTGGCCGATTCTGGCCCGTTTCGTGGAGTATTACTCACTATATTAGGGTCCCAGAGTGCTTTCCACGATTAACGAACCCTGGGTGCGTTTACGTGTCGGTCATCAACACTCGCAGTTTTGGCCGATTCTGGCCCGTCTCGTGGACTATTACTCACTGCTTTGGGGTCCTGGAGTGGTTTCCATGGTTAACGAACCCGGTGACGCGTTTACGTGTCGGTCATCAACACTCACAGTTTTGACTGGTTTTGACCCTTTTCTTGGATTACTACTCACTGTTTTGGGATCCCGAAGCGATTTCCATAGTTATTGAACCCCAAGGTGCGCTTACGTGTCGGTCATCCACACTGGCAGGTTTGGCCGATTCTGGCCCGTTTCGTGGACTATTACTCACTATTTTGGGGTCCTAGAGTGATTTCCACGATTAAAGAACCCTGGGTGCGTTTATGTGTCGGTCATCAACACTGGCAGTTTTGACCGATTCTGGCCCGGTTCTTGGACTATTACTCACTGTTTCGGGGTGCCAGAGCGATTTCCATAGTTGTTGAACCCCAAGAAGCGCTTACGTGTCGGTCATCAACACTGGCAGTTTTGGCCGATT
>NW_025228137.1:170626-171830 GCF_018294505.1 Triticum aestivum | reverse complement strand
GATTTCCATAGTTGTTGAACTCCAAGGTGCGCTTACGTGTCGGTCATCAACACTGGCAGTTTTGGCCGATTCTGGCCCGTTTCGTGGACTATTACTCACTATTTTGGGGTGCCAGAGTGATTTCCACGATTAAAGAACCTTGGGTGCGTTTACGTGTCGGTCATCAACACTGGCAGTTTTGACTGATTCTGGCCCGGTTCTTGGACTACTACTCACTGTTTTGGGGTGCCAGAGCGATTTCCATAGTTGTTGAACCCCAAGAAGCGCTTACGTGTCGGTCATCAACACTGGCAGTTTTGGCCGATTCTAGCCCGTTTCGTGGACAATTACTCACTATTTGGGGTTCCCGGAGTGATTTCCATGATTAACGAACCCTGGGGTGCGTTTACGTGTCGGTGATCAGCACTGGCAGTTTTGGCCGACTCTGGCCCGTTTCATGGACTACTACTCACTATTTTGGGGTCTCGGAGTGATTTCCACAATTGTTGAACCCCAAGTTCCGCTTACGTGTCGGTCATCAACACTGGATGTTTTGGCCGATTCTGACCCATTTTCTGGATTATTACTCACTGTTTTGGGGTCCCAAAGCGATTTCCATAGTAGTATAACTCCAAGGTGTGCTTACATGTCGGTCATGAACATTGGCTGTTTTGGCCGATTCTGGCCCGTTTCATGGACTATTACTCATTGTTTGGGGGTCCCGGAGTGGTTTCCACGATTAACGAACCCTGTGGTGCGTTTACGTGTCGGTCATCAACACTGGCAGTTTTGGCCGATTCTGGCCCGTCTCGTGGACTATTACTCACTGCTTTGGGGTCCCCGAGTGGTTTCCATGGTTAACGAACCTGGTGATGTGTTTACATATCGGTCATCAACACTCACATTTTGGCCGGTTTTGACCCTTTTCTTGGATTACTACTCACTGTTTTGGGGTCCCGAAGCGATTTCCATAGTTGTTGAACCCCAAGGTGCGCTTACATGTCGATGATCAACACTGGCAGTTTTGGCCGATTCTGGCCCGTTTCGTGGACCATTACTCACCATTTTGGGATCCCAGAGTGATTTCCACGATTAACGAACCCTATGGTGCGTTTACGTGTCTATCATCAACACTGGCAGTTTTGGCCGATTCTGGCCCGTTTCTTGGATTAGTACTCACCGTTTTGGGGTCACAAAGCGATTTCCACGATTAATGAACCCTGGG
>NW_025228137.1:169331-170444 GCF_018294505.1 Triticum aestivum | reverse complement strand
GGCCGATTCTAGCCCGTTTCGTGGACAATTACTCACTATTTGGGGTTCCCGGAGTGATTTCCATGATTAACGAACCCTGGGGTGCGTTTACGTGTCGGTGATCAGCACTGGCAGTTTTGGCCGATTATGACCCGTTTCTTGGATTATTACTCACCGTTTTGGGGTCCCGAAGCGATTTCCATAATTATTGAACCCCAAGGTCCGCTTACGTGTCGGTCATCAACACTGGCAGTTTTGGCCGACTCTGGCCCGTTTCATGGACTACTACTCACTATTTTGGGGTCTCGGAGTGATTTCCACAATTGTTGAACCCCAAGTTCCGCTTACGTGTCGGTCATCAACACTGGCTGTTTTGGCCGATTCTGACCCATTTTCTGGATTATTACTCACTGTTTTGGGGTCCCAAAGCGATTTCCATAGTAGTATAACCCCAAGGTGCGCTTACATGTCGGTCATGAACATTGGCTGTTTTGGCCGATTCTGGCCCGTTTCATGGACTATTACTCATTGTTTTGGGGTCCCGGAGTGGTTTCCACGATTAACGAACCCTGTGGTGCGTTTACGTGTCTGTGATCAACACTCGCAGTTTTGCCGATTCTGGCCCGTTTCTTGGATTAGTACTCACCGTTTTGGGGTCACGAAGCGATTTCCACGATTAACGAACCCTGGGGTGCGTTTACGTGTCGGTTATCAACACTGGCAGTTTTGGCCGATTCAGACCCATTTCTTGGATTATTACTCACAGTTTTGGTGCCCCAAAGCGATTTCCATAGTTGTTGAACTCCAAGGTGCGCTTACGTGTCGGTCATCCACACTGGCAGTTTTGGCCGATTCTGGCCCGTTTCGTGGACTATTACTCACTATTTTGGGGTTACGTGTCGGTCATCAACACTGGCAGTTTTGGCCGATTCTGGCCCGTTTCGTCGACTATTACTCACCATTTTGTGATCCCAGAGTGATTTCCACGATTAACGAAACCTGTGGTGCATTTATGTGTCGGTCATCAACACTGGCAGTTTTGGCCGATTCTGGCCCGTTTCGTGGACTATTACTCACTATTTGTGGGTACCGGAGTGATTTCCACGATTAACGAACCCTGGGGTGTGTTTACGT
>NW_025228137.1:168269-168661 GCF_018294505.1 Triticum aestivum | reverse complement strand
GTTTCGGTCATCAACACTGGCAGTTTTGGCTGATTCTGGCCCGTTTCTTCGACTATTACTCACCATTTTGGGATCCCAGAGTGATTTCCACGATTAACGAAACCTGTGGTGCGTTTATGTGTCGGTCATCAACACTGGCAGTTTTGGCCGATTCTGGCCCGTTTCGTGGACTATTACTCACTATTTGTGGGTACCGGAGTGATTTCGACGATTAACGAACCCTGGGGTGCGTTTACGTGTCAGTTATAAACACTGGCAGTTTTGGCCGATTCAGACCCATTTCTTGGATTATTACTCACTGTTTTGGGGTCCCGAAGCGATTTCCATAGTTGTTGAACTCCAAGGTGCGCTTACGTGTCGGTCATCCACACTGGTAGTTTTGGCCGATTCAT
>NW_025228137.1:166728-167932 GCF_018294505.1 Triticum aestivum | reverse complement strand
GATTTCCATAGTTGTTGAACTCCAAGGTGCGCTTACGTGTCGGTCATCAACACTGGCAGTTTTGGCCGATTCTGGCCCGTTTCGTGGACTATTACTCACTATTTTGGGGTGCCAGAGTGATTTCCACGATTAAAGAACCTTGGGTGCGTTTACGTGTCGGTCATCAACACTGGCAGTTTTGACTGATTCTGGCCCGGTTCTTGGACTACTACTCACTGTTTTGGGGTGCCAGAGCGATTTCCATAGTTGTTGAACCCCAAGAAGCGCTTACGTGTCGGTCATCAACACTGGCAGTTTTGGCCGATTCTAGCCCGTTTCGTGGACAATTACTCACTATTTGGGGTTCCCGGAGTGATTTCCATGATTAACGAACCCTGGGGTGCGTTTACGTGTCGGTGATCAGCACTGGCAGTTTTGGCCGACTCTGGCCCGTTTCATGGACTACTACTCACTATTTTGGGGTCTCGGAGTGATTTCCACAATTGTTGAACCCCAAGTTCCGCTTACGTGTCGGTCATCAACACTGGATGTTTTGGCCGATTCTGACCCATTTTCTGGATTATTACTCACTGTTTTGGGGTCCCAAAGCGATTTCCATAGTAGTATAACTCCAAGGTGTGCTTACATGTCGGTCATGAACATTGGCTGTTTTGGCCGATTCTGGCCCGTTTCATGGACTATTACTCATTGTTTGGGGGTCCCGGAGTGGTTTCCACGATTAACGAACCCTGTGGTGCGTTTACGTGTCGGTCATCAACACTGGCAGTTTTGGCCGATTCTGGCCCGTCTCGTGGACTATTACTCACTGCTTTGGGGTCCCCGAGTGGTTTCCATGGTTAACGAACCTGGTGATGTGTTTACATATCGGTCATCAACACTCACATTTTGGCCGGTTTTGACCCTTTTCTTGGATTACTACTCACTGTTTTGGGGTCCCGAAGCGATTTCCATAGTTGTTGAACCCCAAGGTGCGCTTACATGTCGATGATCAACACTGGCAGTTTTGGCCGATTCTGGCCCGTTTCGTGGACCATTACTCACCATTTTGGGATCCCAGAGTGATTTCCACGATTAACGAACCCTATGGTGCGTTTACGTGTCTATCATCAACACTGGCAGTTTTGGCCGATTCTGGCCCGTTTCTTGGATTAGTACTCACCGTTTTGGGGTCACAAAGCGATTTCCACGATTAATGAACCCTGGG
>NW_025228137.1:164784-166718 GCF_018294505.1 Triticum aestivum | reverse complement strand
GGCCGATTCTAGCCCGTTTCGTGGACAATTACTCACTATTTGGGGTTCCCGGAGTGATTTCCATGATTAACGAACCCTGGGGTGCGTTTACGTGTCGGTGATCAGCACTGGCAGTTTTGGCCGATTATGACCCGTTTCTTGGATTATTACTCACCGTTTTGGGGTCCCGAAGCGATTTCCATAATTATTGAACCCCAAGGTCCGCTTACGTGTCGGTCATCAACACTGGCAGTTTTGGCCGACTCTGGCCCGTTTCATGGACTACTACTCACTATTTTGGGGTCTCGGAGTGATTTCCACAATTGTTGAACCCCAAGTTCCGCTTACGTGTCGGTCATCAACACTGGCTGTTTTGGCCGATTCTGACCCATTTTCTGGATTATTACTCACTGTTTTGGGGTCCCAAAGCGATTTCCATAGTAGTATAACTCCAAGGTGCGCTTACATGTCGGTCATGAACATTGGCTGTTTTGGCCGATTCTGGCCCGTTTCATGGACTATTACTCATTGTTTGGGGGTCCCGGAGTGGTTTCCACGATTAACGAACCCTGTGGTGCGTTTACGTCTCGGTCATCAACACTCGTAGTTTTGGACGATTCTGGCCCGTTTCATGGACTATTACTCACTGCTTTGGGGTCCCGGAGTGGTTTCCATGGTTAATGAAACCGGTGATGCGTTTACGTGTCGGTGATCAACACTCACAGTTTTGGCCGGTTTTGACCGTTTTCTTGGATTACTACTCACTGTTTTGGGGTCCCGAAGCGATTTCCATAGTTGTTGAACCCCAAGGTGCGCTTACGTGTCGGTCATCAACATTGGCAGTTTTGGCTAATTCTGGCCCGTTTCGTTTACTATTAGTCACCATTTTGGGATCCCAGAGTGATTTCACGATTAACGAACCCTGTGGCGCGTTTACGTGTCTGTCATCAACACTCGCAGTTTTGGCCGATTCTGTCCTGTTTCATGGACTATTACTCACTATTTTGGGGTCCCAGAGTGACTTCCACAATTAACAAACCCTGGGGTGCGTTTACGTGTCGGTCATCAACACTCGCTATTGTGGCCGATTCTGGCCCGTTTCTTGGATTCTTACTCACCGTTTGGGGTCGCGAAGTGATTTCCATAATTGTTTAACCCTAGGTCTGCTTACGTGTGGATCATCAACACTGGCAGTTTTAGCCGATTCTGGCCCGTTTGATGGACTATTACTCACTGTTTTCGGGTCCCGGAGTGGTTTCCCTGGTTAAGGAACCATGCGGTGTGTTTACATGTCGGTCATCAACGCTCGCAATTTTGGCTTATTTTGACCTGTTTCTTCAAATATTACTCACTGTTTTGGGGTCCCGAAGCGATTTCCATAGGTGTTGAACACCAAGGGGCGCTTACGTGTTGGTCATCAACACTGACAGTTTTGACCGATTCTGGCCTGCTTCATGGGGCTATTACTCACTGCTTTGTACTCCCGGAGCGATTTCCATAGTTGTTGAACCCCAAGATGCGCTTACGTGTCGGTCATCAACACTGGCAGTTTTGGACGATTCTGGCCCATTTCGTGGACTATTAATCACTATTTGGGGCCCGGAGTGATTTCCACGATTAACAAACCCTGGGGTGCGTTTACGTGTCGGTTATCAACACTGGCAGTTTTGGCTAATTCTGACCCATTTCTTGGATTATTACTCACTGTTTTGGGGGCCCGAAGCGATTTTCATAGTAGTATAAGCCCAAGGTGCGCTTACGTGTCGGTCATCAACACTGGCAGTTTTGGCCGATTCTGGCCCGTTTCGTGGACTATTACTCACTATTTTGGGGTCCCAGAGTGCTTTCCATGAATAACGAACCCTGGGTGCGTTTACGTGTCGGTCATCAACACTGGCAGTTTTGCCCGATTCTGGCCCATCTCGTGGACTATTACTCACTGCTTTGGGGTCCCG
>NW_025228137.1:163423-164311 GCF_018294505.1 Triticum aestivum | reverse complement strand
TTACGTGTCGGTCATCAACACTGGCAGTTTTGGCCGATTCTGGCCCGTCTCGTGGACTATTACTCACTGCTTTGGGGTCCCCGAGTGGTTTCCATGGTTAACGAACCTGGTGATGTGTTTACATATCGGTCATCAACACTCACATTTTGGCCGGTTTTGACCCTTTTCTTGGATTACTACTCACTGTTTTGGGGTCCCGAAGCGATTTCCATAGTTGTTGAACCCCAAGGTGCGCTTACATGTCGATGATCAACACTGGCAGTTTTGGCCGATTCTGGCCCGTTTCGTGGACCATTACTCACCATTTTGGGATCCCAGAGTGATTTCCACGATTAACGAACCCTATGGTGCGTTTACGTGTCTATCATCAACACTGGCAGTTTTGGCCGATTCTGGCCCGTTTCTTGGATTAGTACTCACCGTTTTGGGGTCACAAAGCGATTTCCACGATTAATGAACCCTGGGATTATCAACACTGGCAGTTTTGGCCGATTCAGACCCATTTCTTGGATTATTAATCATTGTTTTGGGGTCCCGAATCGATTTCCATAGTTGTTGAACTCCAAGGTGCGCTTACGTGTCGGTCATCAACACTGGCAGTTTTGGCCGATTCTGGCCCGTTTCGTGGACTATTACTCACTATTTTGGGGTCCTAGAGTGATTTCCACGATTAAAGAACCCTGGGTGCGTTTATGTGTCGGTCATCAACAATGGCAGTTTTGACCGATTCTGGCCCGGTTCTTGGACTATTACTCACTGTTTTGGGGTGCCAGAGCGATTTCCATAGTTGTTGAACCCCAAGAAGCGCTTACGTGTCGGTCATCAACACTGGCAGTTTTGGCCGATTCTGGACCGTTTCATGAATATCACTCACCGTTTTGGGGTCCC
>NW_025228137.1:162788-163413 GCF_018294505.1 Triticum aestivum | reverse complement strand
TTTTGGGGTCCCAGAGTGATTTCCACGATTAAAGACCCCTGGGTGCGTTTACACGTCGGTCATCAACACTGGCAGTTTTGACCGATTCTGGCCCGGTTCTTGGACTACTACTCACTGTTTTGGGGTGCCAGAGCGATTTCCATAGTTGTTGAACCCCAAGAAGCGCTTACGTGTCGGTCATCAACACTGGCAGTTTTGGCCGATTCTAGCCCGTTTCGTGGACGATTACTCACTATTTGGGGTTCCCGGAGTGATTTCCATGATGAACGAACCCCGGGGTGCTTTTACGTGTCGGTGATCAACACTGGTAGTTTTGGCCGATTCTGACCCGTTTCTTGGATTATTACTCACTGTTTTGGGGTCCCGGAGCGATTTCCATAATTGTTGAACCCCAAGGTGCGCTTACGTGTCCGTCAGCAACACTGGCTGTTTTGGCCGATTCTGACCCGTTTTTTGGATTATTACTCACTGTTTTGGGGTCTCGAAGCGATTTCCATAGTAGTGTAACCCCAAGGTGCACTTACATGTCCGTCATGAACATTGGCTGTTTTGGCCGATTCTGGCCCGTTTCATGGACTATTACTCATTGTTTCGGGGTCCCCGAGTGGTTTCCACGATTAACGAA
>NW_025228137.1:162079-162444 GCF_018294505.1 Triticum aestivum | reverse complement strand
TCTGACCCGTTTCTTGGATTATTACTCACTGTTTTGGGGTCCCGAAGAGATTTCCATAGTAGTATAAGCCCAAGGTGCGCTTACGTGTTGGTCATCCACACTAGCAGTTTTGGCCGATTCTGGCCCGTTTCGTGGACTATTACTCACTATTTTTGGGTCCCAGGGTGCTTTCCGCGATTAACGAACCCTGGGTGCGTTTACGTGTCGGTCATCAACACTCACAGTTTTGACCGATTCTGGCCCGTCTCGTGGACTATTACTCACTGCTTTGGGGTCCCGGAGTGGTTTCCATGGTTAACGAACCCGGTGATGCGTTTACGTGTCGGTCATCAACACTCACAGTTTTGGCCGGTTTTGACACTTTT
>NW_025228137.1:158273-159038 GCF_018294505.1 Triticum aestivum | reverse complement strand
GCGATTTCCATAGTTGTTGAACTCCAAGGTGCGCTTACATGTCGGTCATCCACAGTGGCAGTTTTGGCCGATTCTGGCCCGTTTCGTGGACTATTACTCACTATTTTGGGGTCCCAGAGTGATTTCCATGATTAAAGAACCCTGGGTGCGTTTACACGTCGGTCATCAACACTGGCAGTTTTGACTGATTCTGGCCCGGTTCTGGGACTATTACTCACTGTTTTGGGGTGCCAGAGCGATTTCCATAGTTGTTGAATCCCAAGAAGCGCTTACGTGTCGGTCATCAACACTGGCAGTTTTGGCCGATTCTAGCCCGTTTCATGGACGATTACTCACTATTTGGGGTTCCCGGAGTGATTTCCATGATGAACGAACCCCGGGGTGCATTTACGTGTCGGTGATCAACACTGGTAGTTTTGGCCGATTCTGACCCGTTTCTTGGATTATTACTCACTGTTTTGGGGTCCCGGAGCGATTTCCATAATTGTTGAACCCCAAGGTCCGCTTACGTGTCCGTCATCAACACTGGCTGTTTTGGCCGATTCTGACCCGTTTTTTGGATTATTACTCACTATTTTGGGGTCCTGAAGCGATTTCCATAGTAGTGTAACCCCAAGGTGCGCTTACATGTCGGTCATGAACATTGGCTGTTTTGGCCGATTCTGGCCCGTTTCATGGACTATTACTCAATGCTTTGGGGTCCCGGAGTGCTTTCCATGGTTAACGAACCATGTGGTGCGTTTACGTGTCGGTCATCAACACTGG
>NW_025228137.1:156847-158263 GCF_018294505.1 Triticum aestivum | reverse complement strand
CAGAGCGATTTCCATAGTTGTTGAATCCCAAGAAGCGCTTACGTGTCGGTCATCAACACTGGCAGTTTTGGCCGATTCTAGCCCGTTTCGTGGACGATTACTCACTATTTGGGGTTCCCGGAGTGATTTCCATGATGAACGAACCCCGGGGTGCATTTACGTGTCGGTGATCAACACTGGTAGTTTTGGCCGATTCTGACCCGTTTCTTGGATTATTACTCACTGTTTTGGGGTCCCGGAGCGATTTCCATAATTGTTGAACCCCAAGGTCCGCTTACGTGTCCGTCATCAACACTGGCTGTTTTGGCCGATTCTGACCCGTTTTTTGGATTATTACTCACTGTTTTGGGGTCCTGAAGCGATTTCCATAGTAGTGTAACCCCAAGGTGCGCTTACATGTCGGTCATGAACATTGGCTGTTTTGGCCGATTCTGGCCCGTTTCATGGACTATTACTCAATGCTTTGGGGTCCCGGAGTGCTTTCCATGGTTAACGAACCATGTGGTGCGTTTACGTGTCGGTCATCAACACTGGCAGTTTTGGCCGATTCTGGCCTGTTTCATGGACTATTACTCACTATTTTGGGGTCCCAGAGTGACTTCCACAATTAACAAACCCTGGGGTGCGTTTATGTGTCGGTCATCAACACTCGCTGGTTTGGCCGATTCTGGCCCGTTTCTTGGATTATTACTCACCGTTTTGGGGTCGCGAAGCGATTTCCATAATTGTTAAACCCCAAGGTCTGCTTACGTGCCGATCATCAACACTAGCAGTTTTGGCCGATTCTGGCCCTTTTGATGGACTATTACTCACTGTTTTTGGGTCCCGGAGTGGTTTCCATGGTTAACGAACCATGCGGTGTGTTTACATGTCGGTCATCAACGCTCACAATTTTGGCTTATTCTGACCTGTTTCTTCGAATATTACTCACTGTTTTGGGGTCCCGAAGCGATTTCCATAGGTGTTGAACACCAAGGTGCGCTTACGTGTTGGTCATCAACACTGACAGTTTTGACTGATTCTGGCCTGCTTCATGGGGCTATTACTCACTGTTTTGGAGTCCCGAAGCGATTTCCATAGTTGTTGAACCCCAAGATGCGCTTACGTGTCGGTCATCAACACTGGCAGTTTTGGCCGATTCTGGCCCATTTCGTCGACTATTACTGACTATTTGGGGCCCCGGAGTGATTTCCACGATTGACAAACCCTGGGGTGTGTTTACGTGTTGGTTATCAACACTGGCAGTTTTGGCTGATTTTGACCCGTTTCTTGGATTATTACTCACTGTTTTGGGGTCCCGAAGTGATTTCCATAGTAGTATAAGCCCAAGGTGCGCTTACGTGTCGGTCATCCACACTGGCAGTTTTGGCAGATTCTGGCCCGTTTCGTGGACTATTACTCACTATATTGGGGTCC
>NW_025228137.1:150541-150755 GCF_018294505.1 Triticum aestivum | reverse complement strand
AGTGATTTCCACGATTAACGAAACCCTAAGATGCGCTTACGTGTCGGTCATCAACACTGGCAGTTTTGGCCGATTCTGGCCCGTTTCGTCGACTATTACTCACTATTTGGGGCCCCGGAGTGATTTCCACGATTAACAAACCCTGGGGTGTGTTTACGTGTCGGTTATCAACACTGGCAGTTTTGGCTGATTTTGACCCGTTTCTTGGATTATT
>NW_025228137.1:146985-148020 GCF_018294505.1 Triticum aestivum | reverse complement strand
GATTCTGGCCCGTTTCGTGGACTATTACTCACTGCTTTGGGGTCCCGGAGTGGTTTCCATGGTTAAGGAACCTTGTGATGCGTTTACTTGTCGGGCATCAACACTCGCAATTTTGGACGATTCTGACCCATTTCTTGGATTAATACTCAGTGTTTTGGGGTCCCGAAGCGATTTCCATAGTTGTTGAACCCCAAGGTGCGCTTACGTGTCGGTCATCCACACTGGCAGGTTTGGCCGATTCTGGCCCGTTTCGTGGACTATTACTCACTATTTTGGGGTCCCAGAGTGATTTCCACGATTAAAGAACCCTGGGTGCGTTTATGTGTCGGTCATCAACACTGGCAGTTTTGACCGATTCTCGCCTGGTTCTTGGACTATTACTCACTGTTTCGGGGTGCCAGAGCGATTTCCATAGTTGTTGAACCCCAAGAAGCACCTACGTGTCGGTCATTAACACTGGCAATTTTGGCCGATTCTGGCCCGTCTCGTGGACTATTACTCACTGCTTTGGGGTCCCGGAGTGGTTTCCATGGTTAACGAACCTGGTGATGTGTTTACGTGTCGGTCATCAACACTCACATTTTGGCCGGTTTTGACCCTTTTCTTGGATTACTACTCACTGTTTTGGGGTCCCAAAGCGATTTCCATAGTTGTTGAACCCCAAGGTGCGCTTACATGTCGATGATCAACACTGGCAGTTTTGGCCGATTCTGGCCCGTTTCATGGACTATTACTCACCATTTTGGGATCCCAGATTGATTTCCACGATTAACGAACCCTGTGGTGCGTTTACGTGTCTGTCATCAACACTCGCAGTTTTGGCCGATTCTGGCCCGTTTCTTGGATTAGTACTCACCGTTTTGGGGTCACGAAGCGATTTCCACGATTAACGAACCCTGGGGTGCGTTTACGTGTCGGTTATCAACACTGGCAGTTTTGGCCGATTCAGACCCATTTCTTGGATTATTACTCACTGTTTTGGTGTCCCGAAGCGATTTCCATAGTTGTTGAACTCCAAGGTGCGCTTACGTGTCG
>NW_025228137.1:143315-143715 GCF_018294505.1 Triticum aestivum | reverse complement strand
GTTTCGTGGACTATTACTCACTATTTTGGGGTCCCAGAGTGATTTCCGCGATTAAAGAACCCTGGATGCGCTTACGTGCCGGTCATCAACACTGGCTATTTTGGCCGATTCTAGCCCGTTTCATGAATATTACTCACTGTTTTGGGGTCCCGGAACGATTTCCATAGTTGTCGAACCCCAAGGTGCGCTTACGTATCGGTCATCAACACTGGCAGTTTTGGCCGATTCTGGCCCGTTTCGTCGACTATTACTCACCATTTTGGGATCCCAGAGTGATTTCCACGATTAACGAAACCCTAAGATGCGCTTACGTGTCGGTCATCAACACTAGCAGTTTTGGCCGATTCTGGCCCGTTTCGTCGACTATTACTCACTATTTGGGGCCCCGGAGTGATTTCCA
>NW_025228137.1:139676-140633 GCF_018294505.1 Triticum aestivum | reverse complement strand
CTTACGTGTCGGTCATCCACACTGGCAGGTTTGGCCGATTCTGGCCCGTTTCGTGGACTATTACTCACTATTTTGGGGTCCCAGAGTGATTTCCACGATTAAAGAACCCTAGGTGCGTTTACATGTCGGTCATCAACACTGGCAGTTTTGACCAATTCTGGCCCGGTTCTTGGACTATTACTCACTGTTTCGGGGTGCCAGAGCGATTTCCATAGTTGTTGAACCCCAAGAAGCGCTTACGTATCGGTCAGCAACACTGGCAGTTTTGGCCGATTCTGGCCCGTCTCGTGGACTATTACTCACTGCTTTGGGGTCCCGGAGTGGTTTCCATCGTTAACGAACCCGGTGATGTGTTTACGTGTCGGTCATCAACACTCACATTTTGGCCAGTTTTGACACTTTTCTTGGATTACTACTCACTATTTTGGGGTCCCAAAGTGATTTCCATAGTTGTTGAACCCCAAGGTGCGCTTACATGTCGGTGATCAACACTGGCAGTTTTGGCCGATTCTGGCCCGTTTCGTGGACTAGTACTCACCATTTTGGGATCCCAGAGTGATTTCCACGACTAACGAACCCTGTGGTGCGTTTACGTGTCTGTCATCAACACTCGCAGTTTTGGCCGATTCTGGCCCGTTTCTTGGATTAGTACTCACCGTTTTGGGGTCACGAAGCGATTTCCACGATTAACGAACCCTGGGGTGCGTTTACGTGTCGGTTATTAACGCTGGCAGTTTTGGCCGATTCAGACCCATTTCTTCGATTATTACTCACTGTTTTGGTGTCCCGAAGCGATTTCCATAGTTGTTGAACTCCAAGGTGCGCTTACGTGTCGGTCATCCACACTAGCAGTTTTGGCCGATTCTGGCCCGTTTCGTGGACTATTACTCACTATTTGTGGGTACCGGAGTGATTTCCACGATTAACGAACCCTGGGGTGTGTTTACGTGTCGGTTA
>NW_025228137.1:138879-139666 GCF_018294505.1 Triticum aestivum | reverse complement strand
GCTTACGTATCGGTCATCAACACTGGCAGTTTTGGCCGATTCTGGCCCGTTTCGTCGACTATTACTCACCATTTTGGGATCCCAGAGTGATTTCCACGATTAACGAAACCCTAAGATGCGCTTACGTGTCGGTCATCAACACTAGCAGTTTTGGCCGATTCTGGCCCGTTTCGTCGACTATTACTCACTATTTGGGGCCCCGGAGTGATTTCCACGATTAACAAACCCTGGGGTGTGTTTACGTGTCGGTTATCAACACGGGCAGTTTTGGCCGATTCAGACCCATTTCTTGGATTATTAATCATTGTTTTGGGGTCCCGAAGCGATTTCCATAGTTGTTGAACCCCAAGGTGCGCTTACGTGTCGGTCATCCACACTGGCAAGTTTGGCCGATTCTGGCTCGTTTCGTGGACTATTACTCACTATTTTGGGGTCGCAGAGTGATTTCCACGATTAAAGAACCCTGGGTGCGTTTACGTGTCGGTCATCAACACTGGTAGTTTTAACCAATTCTGGCCCGGTTCTTGGACTATTACTCATTGTTTTGGGGTCCTGAAGCGATTTCCATAGTTGTTGAACTCCAAGGTGCGCTTACATGTCGGTCATCAACACTGGCAGTTTTGGCCGATTCTGGCCCGTTTCGTGGACTATTACTCACTATTTGTGGGTACCAGAGTGATTTCCACGATTAACGAACCCTGGGGTGTGTTTACGTGTCGGTTATCAACACTGGCAGTTTTGGCCGATTCAGACCCGTTTCCTGGATTATTAATCATTGTTTTGGGGT
>NW_025228137.1:136401-137173 GCF_018294505.1 Triticum aestivum | reverse complement strand
GAAGCGCTTACGTGTCGGTCATCAACACTGGCAGTTTTGGCCGATTCTAGCCTGTTTCGTGGACAATTACTCACTATTTGGGGTTCCCGGAGTGATTTCGATGATTAACGAACCTTGGGGTGCGTTTACGTGTCGGTGATCAGCACTGGCAGTTTTGGCCGATTCTGACCCGTTTCTTGGATTATTACTCACCGTTTTGGGGTCCCGAAGCGATTTCCGTAATTATTGAACCCCAAGGTCCGCTTACGTGTCGGTCATCAACACTGGCAGTTTTGGCCGACTCTGGCCCGATTCATGGACTACTACTCACTATTTTGGGGTCCCGGAGTGATTTCCACAATTGTTGAACCCCAAGTTCCGCTTACGTGTCGGTCATCAACACTGGCTGTTTTGGCCGATTCTGACCCATTTTCTGGATTATTACTCACTGTTTTGGGGTCCCAAAGCGATTTCCATAGTAGTATAACCCCAAGGTGCGCTTACATGTCGGTCATGAACATTGGCTGTTTTGGCCGATTCTGGCCCGTTTCATGGACTATTACTCATTGTTTTGGGGTCCCGGAGTGGTTACCACGATTAACGAACCCAAGGGTGCGTTTACGTCTCGGTCATCAACACTCGCAGTTTTGGCCGATTCTGGCCCGTTTCTTGGATTAGTACTCACCGTTTTGGGGTCACGAAGCGATTTCCACGATTAACGAACCCTGGGGTGCGTTTACGTGTCGGTTATCAACACTGGCAATTTTGGCCGATTCAGACCCATTTCTTGGAT
>NW_025228137.1:135725-136362 GCF_018294505.1 Triticum aestivum | reverse complement strand
TACTCACTGTTTTGGTGTCCCGAAGCGATTTCCATAGTTGTTGAACTCCAAGGTGCGCTTACGTGTCGGTCATCCACACTGGCAGTTTTGGCCGATTTTGGCCCGTTTCGTGGACTATTACTCACTATTTTGGGGTTACGTGTCGGTCATCAACACTGGCAGTTTTGGCCGATTCTGGCCCGCTTCGTCGACTATTACTCACCATTTTGTGATCCCAGAGTGATTTCCACGATTAACGAAACCTGTGGTGCGTTTATGTGTTGGTCATCAACACTGGCAGTTTTGGCCGATTCTGGCCCGTTTCGTGGACTATTACTCATTATTTGTGGGTACCGGAGTGATTTCCACGATTAACGAACCCTGGGGTGTGTTTACGTGTCGGTTATCAACACTGGCAGTTTTGGCCGATTCAGACCCATTTCTTGGATTATTAATCATTGTTTTGGGGTCCCGAATCGATTTCCATAGTTGTTGAACTCCAAGGTGCGCTTACGTGTCGGTCATCAACACTGGCAGTTTTGGCCGATTCTGGCCCGTTTCGTGGACTATTACTCACTATTTTGGGGTGCCAGAGTGATTTCCACGATTAAAGAACCTTGGGTGCGTTTACGTGTCGGTCATCAACACTGGCAGTTTT
>NW_025228137.1:134706-135715 GCF_018294505.1 Triticum aestivum | reverse complement strand
CTTACGTGTCGGTCATCCACACTGGCAGGTTTGGCCGATTCTGGCCCGTTTCGTGGACTATTACTCACTATTTTGGGGTCCCAGAGTGATTTCCACGATTAAAGAACCCTAGGTGCGTTTACATGTCGGTCATCAACACTGGCAGTTTTGACCAATTCTGGCCCGGTTCTTGGACTATTACTCACTGTTTCGGGGTGCCAGAGCGATTTCCATAGTTGTTGAACCCCAAGAAGCGCTTACGTATCGGTCAGCAACACTGGCAGTTTTGGCCGATTCTGGCCCGTCTCGTGGACTATTACTCACTGCTTTGGGGTCCCGGGGTGGTTTCCATGGTTAACGAACCCGGTGATGTGTTTACGTGTCGGTCATCAACACTCACATTTTGGCCAGTTTTGACACTTTTCTTGGATTACTACTCACTATTTTGGGGTCCCAAAGTGATTTCCATAGTTGTTGAACCCCAAGGTGCGCTTACATGTCGGTGATCAACACTGGCAGTTTTGGCCGATTCTGGCCCGTTTCGTGGACTAGTACTCACCATTTTGGGATCCCAGAGTGATTTCCACGACTAACGAACCCTGTGGTGCGTTTACGTGTCTGTCATCAACACTCGCAGTTTTTGCCGATTCTGGCCCGTTTCTAGGATTAGTACTCACCGTTTTGGGGTCACGAAGCGATTTCCACGATTAACGAACCCTGGGGTGCGTTTACGTGTCGGTTATTAACGCTGGCAGTTTTGGCCGATTCAGACCCATTTCTTGGATTATTACTCACTGTTTTGGTGTCCCGAAGCGATTTCCATAGTTGTTGAACTCCAAGGTTCGCTTACGTGTCGGTCATCCACACTAGCAGTTTTGGCCGATTCTGGCCCGTTTCGTGGACTATTACTCACTATTTGCGGGTACCGGAGTGATTTCCACGATTAACGAACCCTGGGGTGTGTTTACGTGTCGGTTATCAACAATGGCAGTTTTGGCCGATTCAGACCCATTTCTTGGATTATTAATCA
>NW_025228137.1:133044-133581 GCF_018294505.1 Triticum aestivum | reverse complement strand
GCTTACGTATCGGTCATCAACACTGGCAGTTTTGGCCGATTCTGGCCCGTTTCGTCGACTATTACTCACCATTTTGGGATCCCAGAGTGATTTCCACGATTAACGAAACCCTAAGATGCGCTTACGTGTCGGTCATCAACACTAGCAGTTTTGGCCGATTCTGGCCCGTTTCGTCGACTATTACTCACTATTTGGGGCCCCGGAGTGATTTCCACGATTAACAAACCCTGGGGTGTGTTTACGTGTCGGTTATCAACACGGGCAGTTTTGGCCGATTCAGACCCATTTCTTGGATTATTAATCATTGTTTTGGGGTCCCGAAGCGATTTCCATAGTTGTTGAACCCCAAGGTGCGCTTACGTGTCGGTCATCCACACTGGCAGGTTTGGCCGATTCTGGCTCGTTTCGTGGACTATTACTCACTATTTTGGGGTCCCAAAGTGATTTCCACGATTAAAGAACCCTGGGTGCGTTTACGTGTCGGTCATCAACACTGGCAGTTTTAACCAATTCTGGCCCGATTCTTGGACTATTACT
>NW_025228137.1:131321-131770 GCF_018294505.1 Triticum aestivum | reverse complement strand
CGGAGTGATTTCCACAATTGTTGAACCCCAAGTTCCGCTTACGTGTCGGTCATCAACACTGGCTGTTTTGGCCGATTCTGACCCATTTTCTGGATTATTACTCACTGTTTTGGGGTCCCAAAGCGATTTCCATAGTAGTATAACCCCAAGGTGCGCTTACATGTCGGTCATGAACATTGGCTGTTTTGGCCGATTCTGGCCCGTTTCATGGACTATTACTCATTGTTTTGGGGTCCCGGAGTGGTTACCACGATTAACGAACCCAAGGGTGCGTTTACGTCTCGGTCATCAACACTCGCAGTTTTGGCCGATTCTGGCCCGTTTCTTGGATTAGTACTCACCGTTTTGGGGTCACGAAGCGATTTCCACGATTAACGAACCCTGGGGTGCGTTTACGTGTCGGTTATCAACACTGGCAATTTTGGCCGATTCAGACCCATTTCTTGGAT
>NW_025228137.1:130051-130368 GCF_018294505.1 Triticum aestivum | reverse complement strand
TATTTGTGGGTACCGGAGTGATTTCCACGATTAACGAACCCTGGGGTGTGTTTACGTGTCGGTTATCAACACTGGCAGTTTTGGCCGATTCAGACCCATTTCTTGGATTATTAATCATTGTTTTGGGGTCCCGAATCGATTTCCATAGTTGTTGAACTCCAAGGTGCGCTTACGTGTCGGTCATCAACACTGGCAGTTTTGGCCGATTCTGGCCCGTTTCGTGGACTATTACTCACTATTTTGGGGTGCCAGAGTGATTTCCACGATTAAAGAACCTTGGGTGCGTTTACGTGTCGGTCATCAACACTGGCAGTTTT
>NW_025228137.1:127688-129350 GCF_018294505.1 Triticum aestivum | reverse complement strand
CGTGGACAATTACTCACTATTTGGGGTTCCCGGAGTGATTTCCATGATTAACGAACCCTGGGGTGCGTTTACGTGTCGGTGATCAGCACTGGTAGTTTTGGCCGATTATGACCTGTTTCTTGGATTATTACTCACCGTTTTGGGGTCCCAAAGCGATTTCCATAATTATTGAACCCCAAGGTCCGCTTACGTGTCGGTCATCAACACTGGCAGTTTTGGCCGACTCTGGCCCGTTTCGTGGACTACTACTCACTATTTTGGGGTCCCGGAGTGATTTCCACAATTGTTAAACCCCAAGGTCCGCTTATGTGTCGGTCATCAACACTGGCTGTTTTGGCCGATTCTGACCCATTTTTTGGATTATTACTCACTGTTTCGGGGTCCCAAAGCGATTTCCATAGTAGTATAACCCCAAGGTGCGCTTACATGTCGGTCATGAACATTGGCTGTTTTGGCTGATTCTGGCCCGTTTCATGGACTATTACTCATTGTTTGGGGGTCCCGGAGTGGTTTCCACGATTAATGAACCCTAGGGTGCGTTTACGTCTCGGTCATCAACACTCGTAGTTTTGGCCGGTTTTGACCGTTTTCTTGGATTACTACTCACTGTTTTCGGGTCCCGAAGCGATTTCCATAGTTGTTGAACCCCAAGGTGCGCTTATGTGTCGGTCATCAACACTGGCAGTTTTGGCTAATTCTGGCCCGTTTCGTTTACTATTAGTCACCATTTTGGGATCCCAGAGTGATCTCACGATTAACGAACCCTATGGCGCGTTTACGTGTCTGTCATCAACACTCGCAGTTTTGGCCGATTCTGTCCTGTTTCATGGACTATTACTCACTATTTTGGGGTCCTAGAGTGACTTCCATAATTAACAAACCCTGGGGTGCGTTTACGTGTCGATCATCAACACTCGCTATTGTGGCCGATTCTGGCCCGTTTCTTGGATTCTTACTCACGTTTGGGGTCGCGAAGCGATTTCCATAATTGTTTAACCCCAAGGTCAGCTTACGTGTGGATCATCAACACTGGCAGTTTTAGCCGATTCTGGCCCGTTTGATGGACTATTACTCACTGTTTTCGGGTCCCGGAGTGGTTTCCATGGTTAAGGAACCATGCGGTGTGTTTACATGCCGGTCATCAACGCTCGCAATTTTGGCTTATTTTGACTTGTTTCTTCAAATATTACTCACTGTTTTGGGGTCCCGAAGCGATTTCCATAGGTGTTGAACACCAAGGGGCGCTTACGTGTTGGTCATCAACACTGACAGTTTTGACCGATTCTGGCCTGCTTCATGGGGCTATTACTCACTGCTTTGTACTCCCGAAGCGATTTCCATAGTTGTTGAACCCCAAGATGCGCTTACGTGTCGGTCATCAACACTGGCAGTTTTGGACGATTCTGGCCCATTTCGTGGACTATTACTCACTATTTGGGGCCCCGGAGTGATTTCCACGATTAACAAACCCTGGGGTGCGTTTATGTGTCGGTCATCAACACTGGCAGTTTTGGCCGATTCTGGCCCGTTTCGTGGACTATTACTCACTATTTGTGGGTACCGGAGTGATTTCCACGATTAACGAACCCTGGGGTGTGTTTACGTGCCGGTTATCAACACTGGCAGTTTTGGCCGATTCGGACCCATTTCTTGGATTATTAA
>NW_025228137.1:124017-127488 GCF_018294505.1 Triticum aestivum | reverse complement strand
GTTTTGGCCGATTCTGGCCCGTTTCGTGGACTATTACTCACTATTTTGGGGTGCCAGAGTGATTTCCACGATTAAAGAACCTTGGGTGCGTTTACGTGTTGGTCATCAACACTGGCAGTTTTGACTGATTCTGGCCCGGTTCTTGGACTACTACTCACTGTTTTGGGGTGCCAGAGCGATTTCCATAGTTGTTGAACCCCAAGAAGCGCTTACGTGTCGGTCATCAACACTGGCAGTTTTGGCCGATTCTAGCCTGTTTCGTGGACAATTACTCACTATTTGGGGTTCCCGGAGTGATTTCCATGATTAACGAACCCTGGGGTGCGTTTACGTGTCGGTGATCAGCACTGGTAGTTTTGGCCGATTATGACCTGTTTCTTGGATTATTACTCACCGTTTTGGGGTCCCGAAGCGATTTCCATAATTATTGAACCCCAAGGTCCGCTTACGTGTCGGTCATCACCACTGGCAGTTTTGGCCGACTCTGGCCCGTTTCGTGGACTACTACTCACTATTTTGGGGTCCCGGAGTGATTTCCACAATTGTTAAACCCCAAGGTCCGCTTACGTGTCGGTCATCAACACTGGCTGTTTTGGCCGATTCTGACCCATTTTTTGGATTATTACTCACTGTTTTGGGGTCCCAAAGCGATTTCCATAGTAGTATAACCCCAAGGTGCGCTTACATGTCGGTCATGAACATTGGCTGTTTTGGCCGATTCTGGCCCGTTTCATGGACTATTACTCATTGTTTGGGGGTCCCGGAGTGGTTTCCACGATTAATGAACCCTAGGGTGCGTTTACGTCTCGGTCATCAACACTCGTAGTTTTGGCCGATTCTGGCCCGTTTCATGGACTATTACTCACTGCTTTGGGGTCCCGGAGTGGTTTCCATGGTTAACGAAACCGGTGATGCGTTTACGTGTCGGTCATCAACACTCATAGTTTTGGCCGGTTTTGACCGTTTTCTTGGATTACTACTCACTGTTTTCGGGTCCCGAAGCGATTTCCATAGTTGTTGAACCCCAAGGTGCGCTTACGTGTCGGTCATCAACACTGGCAGTTTTGGCTAATTCTGGCCCGTTTCGTTTACTATTAGTCACCATTTTGGGATCCCAGAGTGATCTCACGATTAACGAACCCTATGGCGCGTTTACGTGTCTGTCATCAACACTCGCAGTTTTGGCCGATTCTGTCCTGTTTCATGGACTATTACTCACTATTTTGGGGTCCCAGAGTTGTTTCCACAATTAACAAACCCTGGGGTGCGTTTACGTGTCGATCATCAACACTCGCTATTGTGGCCGATTCTGGCCCGTTTCTTGGACTATTACTCACTGCTTTGGGGTCCCGGAGTGGTTTCCATGGTTAACGAAACCGGTGATGCGTTTACGTGTCGGTCATCAACACTCACAGTTTTGGCCGGTTTTGACCGTTTTCTTGGATTACTACTCACTGTTTTGGGGTCCCGAAGCGATTTCCATAGTTGTTGAACCCCAAGGTGCGCTTACGTGTCGGTCATCAACACTGGCAGTTTTGGCTAATTCTGGCCCGTTTCGTTTACTATTAGTCACCATTTTGGGATCCTAGAGTGATTTCACGATTAACGAACCCTGTGGCGCGTTTACGTGTCTGTCATCAACACTCGCAGTTTTGGCCGATTCTGTCCTGTTTCATGGACTATTACTCACTATTTTGCGGTCCCAGAGTGACTTCCACAATTAACAAACCCTGGGGTGCGTTTACGTGTCGATCATCAACACTCGCTATTGTGGCCGATTCTGGCCCGTTTCTTGGATTCTTACTCACGTTTGGGGTCGCGAAGCGATTTCCATAATTGTTTAACCCCATGGTCAGCTTACGTGTGGATCATCAACACTGGCAGTTTTAGCCGATTCTGGCCCGTTTGATGGACTATTACTCACTGTTTTCGGGTCCCGGAGTGGTTTCCATGGTTAAGGAACCATGCGGTGTGTTTACATGCCGGTCATCAACGCTCGCAATTTTGGCTTATTTTGACTTGTTTCTTCAAATATTACTCACTGTTTTGGGGTCCCGAAGCGATTTCCATAGGTGTTGAACACCAAGGGGCGCTTACGTGTTGGTCATCAACACTGACAGTTTTGACCGATTCTGGCCTGCTTCATGGGGCTATTACTCACTGCTTTGTACTCCCGGAGCGATTTCCATAGTTGTTGAACCCCAAGATGCGCTTACGTGTCGGTCATCAACACTGGCAGTTTTGGACGATTCTGGCCCATTTCGTGGACTATTACTCACTATTTGGGGCCCCGGAGTGATTTCCACGATTAACAAACCCTGGGGTGCGTTTACGTGTCGGTTATCAACACTGGCAGTTTTGGCTAATTCTGACCCATTTCTTGGATTATTACTCACTATTTTGGGGGCCCAAAGCGATTTTCATAGTAGTATAAGCCCAAGGTGCGCTTACGTGTCGGTCATCAACACTGGCAGTTTTGGCCGATTCTGGCCCGTTTCGTGGACTATTACTCACTATTTTGGGGTCCCAGAGTGCTTTCCATGAATAACGAACCCTGGGTGCGTTTACGTGTCGGTCATCAACACTGGCAGTTTTGCCCGATTCTGGCCCATCTCGTGGACTATTACTCACTGCTTTGGGGTCCCGGAGTGGTTTCCATGGTTAACGAACCCGGTGATGCGTTTACGTGTCGGTCATCAACACTCACAGTTTTGGCCGGTTTTGACCCTTTTCTTGGATTACTACTCACTGTTTTGGGATCCCGAAGCGATTTCCATAGTTGTTGAACCCCAAGGTGCACTTACGTGTCGGTAATCAACACTGGTAGTTTTGGCTGATTCTGGGCCGTTTCGTTTACTATTACTCACCATTTTGGGATCCCAGAGTGATTTCCACGATTAACGAACCCTGTGGTGCGTTTACGTGTCTATCATCAACACTGGCAGTTTTGGCCGATTCTGTCCTGTTTCATGGACTATTACTCACTATTTTGCGGTCCCAGAGTGACTTCCACAATTAACAAACCCTGGGGTGCGTTTACGTGTCGATCATCAACACTCGCTATTGTGGCCGATTCTGGCCCGTTTCTTGGATTCTTACTCACGTTTGGGGTCGCGAAGCGATTTCCATAATTGTTTAACCCCAAGGTCAGCTTACGTGTGGATCATCAACACTGGCAGTTTTAGCCGATTCTGGCCCGTTTGATGGACTATTACTCACTGTTTTCGGGTCCCGGAGTGGTTTCCATGGTTAAGGAACCATGCGGTGTGTTTACATGCCGGTCATCAACGCTCGCAATTTTGGCTTATTTTGACTTGTTTCTTCAAATATTACTCACTGTTTTGGGGTCCCGAAGCGATTTCCATAGGTGTTGAACACCAAGGGGCGCTTACGTGTTGGTCATCAACACTGACAGTTTTGACCGATTCTGGCCTGCTTCATGGGGCTATTACTCACTGCTTTGTACTCCCG
>NW_025228137.1:123606-124007 GCF_018294505.1 Triticum aestivum | reverse complement strand
CTTACGTGTCGGTCATCAACACTAGCAGTTTTGGCTGATTCTGGGCCGTTTCGTTTACTATTACTCACCATTTTGGGATCCCAGAGTGATTTCCACGATTAACGAACCCTGTGGCGCGTTTACGTGTATGTCATCAACACTGGCAGTTTTGGCCCGTTTCTTGGATTATTACTCACCGTTTTGGGGTCACGAAGCGATTTCCATGATTAACGAACCCTGGGGTGCGTTTATGTGTCGGTTATCAACACTGGCAGTTTTGGCCGATTCAGACCCATTTCTTGGATTATTACTCACTGTTTTGGTGTCCCGAAGCGATTTCCATAGTTGTTGAACTCCAAGGTGCGCTTACGTGTCGGTCATCCACACTGGCAGTTTTGGCCGATTCTGGCCCGTTTCATGCA
>NW_025228137.1:122810-123549 GCF_018294505.1 Triticum aestivum | reverse complement strand
GTTTCATGCACTCTTACTCACTATTTTGGGGTCCGAGAGTGATTTCCATGATTAAAGAACCCTGGGTGCGCTTACGTGTTGGTCATCAAAACTGGCTGTTTTGGCCGATTCTGGACCGTTTCATGAATATCACTCACTGTTTTGGGGTCCCGGAACGATTTCCATAGTTGTTGAACCCCAAGGTGCGCTTACGTGTCGGTCATCAACACTGTCAGTTTTGGCCGATTCTGGCCCGTTTCGTCAACTATTACTCACCATTTTGGGATCCCAGAGTGATTTCCACAATTAACGAAACATGTGGTGCGTTCATGTGTCGGTCATCAACACTGGCCGTTTTGGCCGATTCTGCCCATTCCGTGGACTATTACTCACTATTTGTGGGTACTGGAGTGATTTCCACGACTAACGAACCCTGGGTTGCGTTTACGTGTCGGTTATCAACACTGGCAGTTTTGGCCGATTCAAACCCATTTCTTGGATTATTACTCACTGTTTTGGGGCACCGAAGCGATTTCCATAGTTGTTGAACTCCAAGGTGCGCTTACGTGTCGGTCATCCACACTGGCAGTTTTGGTGATTCTGGCCCGTTTCATGGACTATTACTCACGGCTTTGGGGTCCCGGAGTGGTTTCCATGGTTAACGAACCCTGTGGTGCGTTTACGTGTCGGTCATCATCACTGGCAGTTTTGGCCGATTCTGGCCTGCTTCATGGACTATTACTCACTGTTTTGGTGTCCC
>NW_025228137.1:120420-121530 GCF_018294505.1 Triticum aestivum | reverse complement strand
GGAGTGGTTTCCATGGTTAACGAACCCTGTGGTGCGTTTACGTGTCGGTCATCATCACTGGCAGTTTTGGCCAATTCTGGCCTGCTTCATGGACTATTACTCACTGTTTTGGTGTCCCGGAACGATTTCCATAGTTGTTGAACCCCAAGGTGCGCTTACGTCTCGGTCATTAACACTCGTAGTTTTGGCCGATTCTGGCCCGTTTCGTGGACTATTACTCACTATTTTGGAGTCCTCGAGTGATTTCCACGATTAACAAACCATGGGGTGCGTTTACGTGTCGGTCATCAACACTTGAAGTTTTGGCCGATTCTGGCCCGATTCTTGGATTATTACTCACCTTTTTGGGGTCTCGAAGCGAGTTCCATAATTGTTGAACCCCAAGGTTCGCTTACGTGTCGGTCATCAACACTGGCAGTTTTGGCCGATTCTGGCCCGTTTGATGGACTATTAGTCACTGTTTTGGGGTCCCAGAGTGGTTTCCATGGTTAACGAACCCTGTGGTGCGTTCCCGTGTCGCTGATTCTGACCCGTTTCTTCGATTATTACTCACTGTTTTGGGGTCCCAAAACGATTTCCATAGTTGTTGAACACCAAGGTGCACTTATGTGTCGGTCATCAACACTGGCAGTTTTGACCGATTCTGGCCCGCTTCATGGACTATTACCCATTGTTTTGGGGTCCCGTAGCGATTTCCATAGTTGTTGAACCCCAAGATGCACTTACGTGTCGGTCATCAACACTGTCCGTTTTGGCCGATTCTGGCCCATTTCGTGGACTATAACTCACTATTTGGGGGTCCCGGAGTGATTACCACGATTAACGAAACCTGGGATGCGTTTACGTGTCGGTTATCAACACTGGCAGTTTTGGCCGATTCTGACCCGTTTCTTGGATTATTACTCACCGTTTTGGGGTCCCGTAGAGATTTCCATAGTTGTTGAACCCCAAGGTGCGCTTACGTGCTAGTGATCCACACTGGCAATTTTAGCCGATTCTGGCCCGTTTCGTGGACTATTACTCACTATTTTGGGGTCCCAGAGTGATTTCCACAATTAACGATCCCTGGGGTGCGTTTACGTGTTGGTCATCAGCACTGGCAGTTTTGGA
>NW_025228137.1:118967-119335 GCF_018294505.1 Triticum aestivum | reverse complement strand
CGATTCTGGTCTGTTTCGTGGACTATTACTCACTGTTTTGGGGTTCCGGAGCGATTTCCATAGTTGTTGAACACCAAGGTGCGCTTACGTATCAGTCATCAACATTGGCAGTTTTGGCCGATTCTGGCCCATTTTGTGGACTATTACTCACTAGTTTGGGGTCCCGGAGTGATTTCCACGATTAACGAACCCTGGAGTGCATTTACGTGTCAGTCATCAACACTGTTTTGGGGTCCCGTAGCGATTTCCATAGTTGTTGAACCCCAAGGTGCGCTTACGTGTCAGTCATCCACACTGGCAGTTTTGGTCGATTCTGGCCCGTTTCGTGGACTATTACTCACTATTTTGGGGTCCTAGAGTGATTTGCA
>NW_025228137.1:117852-118721 GCF_018294505.1 Triticum aestivum | reverse complement strand
GGCAGTGTTGGCCGATTCTGGCCTGCTTCACGGACTATTACTCACTGTTTTGGTGTCCCGGAACGATTTCCATAGTTGTTGAACCCCAAGGTGCGCTTACGTCTCGGTCATCAACACTGGCAGTTTTGGCCGATTCTGGCCCGTTTCATGCACTCTTACTCACTATTTTGGGGTCCCAGAGTGATTTCCATGATTAAAGAACCCTGGGTGCGCTTACCTGTCGGTCATCAACACTGGCTGTTTTGGCCGATTCTGGACCGTTTCATGAATATCACTCACTGTTTTGGGGTCCCGGAACGATTTCCATAGTTGTCGAACCCCAAGGTGCGCTTACGTGTCGGTCATCAACACTGTCAGTTTTGGCCGATTCTGGCCCGTTTCGTCAACTATTACTCACCATTTTGGGATCCCAGAGTGATTTCCACAATTAACGAAACATGTGGTGCGTTCATGTGTCGGTCATCAACACTGGCCGTTTTGGCTGATTCTGGCCCATTCCGTGGACTATTACTCACTATTTGTGGGTACTGGAGTGATTTCCACGATTAATGAACCCTGGGTTGCGTTTACGTCTCGGTTATCAACACTGGCAGTTTTAGCCGATTCAAACCCATTTCTTGGATTATTACTCACTGTTTTGGGGCACCGAAGCGATTTCCATAGTTGTTGAACTCCAAGGTGCGCTTACGTGTCGGTCATCCACACTGGCAGTTTTGGTGATTCTGGCCCGTTTCATGGACTATTACTCACGGCTTTGGGGTCCCGGAGTGGTTTCCATGGTTAACGAACCCTGTGGTGCGTTTACGTGTCGGTCATCATCACTGGCAGTTTTGGCCGATTCTGGCCTGCTTCATGGACTATTACTCACT
>NW_025228137.1:116262-117842 GCF_018294505.1 Triticum aestivum | reverse complement strand
TATTACTCACTATTTGTGGGTACTGGAGTGATTTCCACGATTAACGAACCCTGGGTTGCGTTTACGTGTCGGTTATCAACACTGGCAGTTTTGGCCGATTCAAACCCATTTCTTGGATTATTACTCACTGTTTTGGGGCACCGAAGCGATTTCCATAGTTGTTGAACTCCAAGGTGCGCTTACGTGTCGGTCATCCACACTGGCAGTTTTGGTGATTCTGGCCCGTTTCATGGACTATTACTCACGGCTTTGGCGTCCCGGAGTGGTTTCCATGGGTAACGAACCCTGTGGTGCGTTTACGTGTCGGTCATCATCACTGGCAGTTTTGGCCGATTCTGGCCTGCTTCATGGACTATTACTCACTGTTTTGATGTCCCGGAACGATTTCCATAGTTGTTGAACCCCAAGGTGCGTTTACGTGTCGGTCATCAACACTTGATGTTTTGGCCGATTCTGGCCCGATTCTTGGATTATTACTCACCTTTTTGGGGTCTCGAAGCGAGTTCCATAATTGTTGAACCCCAAGGTCCGCTTACGTGTCGGTCATCAACACTGGCAGTTTTGGCCAATTCTGGCCCGTTTGATGGACTATTAGTCACTGTTTTGGGGTCCCGGAGTGGTTTCCATGGTTAACGAACCCTGTGGTGCGTTTACGTGTCATTGATTCTGACCCGTTTCTTCGATTATTACTCACTGTTTTGGGGTCCCAAAACGATTTCCATAGTTGTTGAACACCAAGGTGCACTTATGTGTCGGTCATCAACACTGGCAGTTTTGACCGATTCTGGCCCGCTTCATGGACTATTACCCATTTTTTTGGGGTCCCGGAGCGATTTCCATAGTTGTTGAACCCCAAGATGCACTTACGTGTTAGTGATCAGCACTGGCAGTTTTGACACGTAAGCGGAGTGATTTCCAGAATTAACGAACCCTGGGGTGCGTTTACGTGTTGGTCATCAGCACTGGCAGTTTTGGCCGATTTTGACCCGTTTCTTGGATTACTACTCACTGTTTTGGGGTCCCAAAGCGATTTGAATAGTTTTTGAACCCTAAGGTGCGCTAACGTGTCGGTCATCAACACTGGCAGTTTTGGCCGATTCTGGCCCGTTTCATGAACTATTACCCACTGTTTTGGGGTCCCGAAATGATTTCCATAGTTGTCAAACCCCAAGGTGCGCTTATGTGTCGGTCATCAACACTAGCAGTTTTTGCCGATTCTGGTCTGTTTCGTGGACTATTACTCACTGTTTTGGGGTTCCGGAGCGATTTCCATAGTTGTTGAACACCAAGGTGCGCTTACGTATCAGTCATCAACATTGGCAGTTTTGGCCGATTCTGGCCCATTTTGTGGACTATTACTCACTAGTTTGGGGTCCCGGAGTGATTTCCACGATTAACGAACCCTGGAGTGCATTTACGTGTCAGTCATCAACACTGTTTTGGGGTCCCGTAGCGATTTCCATAGTTGTTGAACCCCAAGGTGCGCTTACGTGTCAGTCATCCACACTGGCAGTTTTGGTCGATTCTGGCCCGTTTCGTGGACTATTACTCACTATTTTGGGGTCCTAGAGTGATTTGCA
>NW_025228137.1:90148-115428 GCF_018294505.1 Triticum aestivum | reverse complement strand
GGTGCGCTTACGTGTCAGTCATCCACACTGGCAGTTTTGGCCGATTCTGCCCCGTTTCGTGGACTATTACTCACTATTTTGGGGTCCTAGAGTGATTTGCACAATTAATGAACCCTGGGGTGTGCTTACGTGTCGGCCATCAATACTGGCAGTTTCGGTCGATTCTGGCCCGTTTCATGGAACGATTTCCATAGTTGTCGAACCCCAAGGTGCGCTTACGTCTCGGTCATCAACAGTCACAGTTTTCGCCGATTCTGGCCCATTTTGTGGACTATTACTCACTTTTTTGGGGTCCCAGAGTGATTTCCATGATTAACGAACCCCGGGGTGTGTTTACGTGTCAGATATCAACACTCGCGGTTTTTGACGATTCTGGACCGTTTCATGGACTATTACTTACCGTTTTGAGGTCACAAAGCAATTTCCATAGTTGTTGAACCCCAAGGTGCACTTACGTGTCGGTCATCAACACTCATAGTTTTGGCCAATTCTGGCCCGTTTCTTGGACTATTACTGACTGTTTTGGGGTCCCGGAGTGATTTCCACGATTAACAAACCCCGTGGTGCGTTTAAGTGTCGGTCATGAACACTCATGTTTTTTGTCGATTCTGGCCCGTTTCGTGGACTATTACTCACCTTTTGGGGTCCCAATGCGATTTCCATGGTTGTCGAACCCCAAGGTGCGCTTACATGTCGATCATCAACAATCGCAGTTTTAGCCGATTCTGGCCCGTTTCTTGGACTATTACTCAGTTTTGGGGTCACGTAGTGATTTCCACGATCAACGAACACCAGTGTGTTTATGTGTCGGTCATCAACATTTGCAGTTTTGGCCGATTTTGGCCCTTTTCATGGACTATTACTCACTGATTTCTGGTCCGTGAGCGATATCCATGATTGACGAACGCCGGGGTGCATTTAAGTATCGTTGATCAATAACCCTAGGTTTTACCGATTCAGGGCTCTTTCATGGACTATTACTCACCGTTTTAGAGTCCCAAAGCGATTTCCATGGTTGTCGAACCCCAAGATGTGCTTACGTGTTGGTTGTCAAGACTCGCAGTTCGGGCCGATTCTGGCCCGTTTCTTGGACTATTACTCGGTTTTGGGGTCCCGAAGTGATTTCCACGATTGACGAACACCGGGGTGCGTTTACGTGTCGTTCATCAACACTCACAATTTTGGCTGATTCTGGTACATTTTGTGCAATGTTACTCACCATTTTGGGGTCCCAGACCGATTTCCATGATTGACGATCCCTACGGTGCGTTTACGTGCCCGTCGTCAACACTCACAGTTTTGGCCAATTCTGACCCGTTTCGTGGACTATTACTCACCGTTTAGGGATCCCACAACGATTTCCATAGTTATTGAACCCCAAGGTGCGCTTACATGTCGGTCATCAACAGTCACAGTTTTCGCCGATTCTGGCCCGTTTTGTGGACTATTACTCACTTTTTTGGGGTCCTAGAGTGATTTCCATGATTAACGAACCCCGGGGTGCGTTCACGTGTCGGACATCAACACTCGCGGTTTTTGACGATTCTGGACCGTTTCATGGACTATTACTCACCGTTTTGCGGTCACGAAGCGATTTCCATAATTGTTGAACCCCAAGGTGCACTTACGTCTCGGTCATCAACACTCATAGTTTTGGCCAATTCTGGCCCATTTTTTGGACTATTACTCTCTGTTTTGGGGTCTCGGAGTGATTTCCACAATTAAAAAACCCCGTGGTGTGTTTACGTGTCGGTCATCAACACTCGTGGTTTTTGTCGATTCTGGCCTGTTTCGTGGACTATTACTCACCTTTTTGGGGTCCCAAAGCGATTTCCATGGTTGTTGAACCCCAAGGTGCGCATACATGTCGGTCATCAACAGTCACAGTTTTCGCCGATTCTGGCCCGTTTTGTGGACTATTACTCACTTTTTTGGGGTCCCAGAGTGATTTCCATTATTAACGAACCCCGGGGTGCGTTTACGTGTCAGACATCATCACTCGCGGTTTTTGACGATTCTGGAACGTTTCATGGACTATTACTTACTGTTTTGCGGTCACGATGCAATTTCCATAGTTGTTGAACCCCAAGGTGCACTTACGTGTCGGTCATCAACACTCATAGTTTTGGCCAATTCTGGCCCGTTTCGTGGACTATTACTGACTGTTTTGGGGTCCCGGAGTGATTTCCACGATTAACAAACCCCATGGTGCGTTTAAGTGTCGGTCATGAACACTCATGGTTTTTGTCGATTCTGGCCCGTTTCATGGACTATTACTCACCTTTTGGGGTCCCAATGCGATTTCCATGGTTGTCGAACCCCAAGGTGCGCTTACATGTCGGTCATCAACAATCGCAGTTTTGGCCGATTCTGGCCCGTTTCTTGGACTATTACTCAGTTTTGGGGTCACGTAGTGATTTCCACGATCGACGAACACTGGTGTGTTTATGTGTCGGTCATCAACATTTGCAGTTTTGGCCGATTTTGGCCCGTTTCATGGACTATTACTCACTAATTTCGGGTCTGTGAGCGATTTCCATGATTGACGAACCCCGGGGTGCATTTATGTATCGTTGATCAATAACCCTAGGTTTTACCGATTTAGGGCTCTTTCATGGACTATTACTCACCGTTTTAGAGTCCCAAAGCGATTTCCATGGTTGTCGAACCCCAAGATGTGCTTACGTGTTGGTTGTCAAACCCCTAGTGATTTCCACGATTGACGAACACCGGGGTGCGTTTACGTGTCGTTCATCAACACTCACAATTTTGGCTGATTCTGGTACATTTTGTGCACTGTTACTCACCATTTTGGGGTCCCACACCGATTTCCATGATTGACGATCCCTGCGGTGCGTTTACGTGCCCGTCGTCAACACTCACAGTTTTGGCCAATTCTGACCCGTTTCGTGGACTACTACTCACCGTTTAGGGATCCCACAATGGTTTCCATAGTTATTGAACCCCAAGGTGTGCTTACATGTCGGTCATCAACAGTCATAGTTTTCGCGATTCTGGCCCGTTTTGTGGACTATTACTCACTTTTTTGGGGTCCCAGAGTGATTTCCATGATTAACGAACCCCGGGATGCGTTCACGTGTCAGACATCAACACTCATAGTTTTTGACGATTCTGGACTGTTTCATGGACTATTACTCACCGTTTTGCGGTCACGAAGCGATTTCCATAATTGTTGAACCCCAAGGTGCACTTATGTGTCGGTCATCAACACTCATAGTTTTGGCTAATTCTTGCCCGTTTTATGGACTATTACTGTCTGTTTTGGGGTCTCCGAGTGATTTCCACAATTAATAAACCCCGTGGTGCGTTTACGTGTCGGTCATCAACACTCATGGTTTTTGTCAATTCTGGCCCGTTTCGTGGACTATTACTCACCTTTTTGGGGTCCCAAAGCGATTTCCATGGTTGTCGAACCCCAAGGTGCGCTTACATGTCGGTCATCAACAGTCACAGTTTTCACCGATTGTGGCCCGTTTTGTGGACTATTACTCACTTTTATGGGGTCCCAGAGTGATTTCCATGATTAACGAACCCCGGGGTGCGTTTACGTGTCAGACATCAACACTCGCGGTTTTTGACGATTCTGGTGTTGGGGAACGTAGTAATTTCAAAAAAATTCCTACGCACACGCATGATCATGGTGATGGCATAGCAACGAGGGGGGAGAGTGTAATCTACATACCCTTGTAGACCAAAAGCGGAAGCGTTATGACAACGCGGTTAATGTAGTCGTACATCTTCACGATCCGACCGATCGAAGTACCGAACGTACGACACCTCCGAGTTCAGCACACGTTCAGCTCGATGACGATCCCGGACTCCGATCCAGCAAAGTGTCGGGGATGAGTTCCGTCAGCACGACGGCGTGGTGACGATGATGATGCTCTACCGGCGCAGGGCTTCGCCTAAACTCCGCGACGATATGACCGAGGTGGAATATGGTGGAGGGGGGCACCGCACACGGCTAAGGAACGATCATGAAGATCAACTTGTGTGTCATGGGGTGCCCCCCTGCCCCCGTATATAAAGGAGCAAGGGGAGGAGGGCCGGCCAAAGAGGAGGAGGCGCGCCCAAGGGGGGAGTCCTACTCCCACCGGGAGTAGGACTCCTCCTTTCCTAGTAGGAGTAGGAGAGAAGGAAGGGGAAGAGAGAAGGGAAGGAAGGAGGGGGTGCGGCCCCTCCCCCTAGTCTAATTCGGACTAGGCCTTGGGGGGCGCGCGGCCTGCCCTAGGCAGCCCGTCTCTCTTTCCCGTATGGCCCAATAAGGCCCAATACTTCTCCCCGGCGAATTCCCGTAACTCTCCGGTACTCCGAAAAATACCCGAATCACTCGGAACCTTTCTGAACTCCGAATATAGTCGTCCAATATATCGATCTTTACGTCTCGACCATTTTGAAACTCCTCGTCATCTCGCCGATCTCATCCGGGACTCCGAACTCCTTCGGTACATCAAAACTCATAAACTCATAATATAACTGTCATCGAAACCTTAAGCGTGCGGACCCTACGGGTTCGAGAACTATGTAGACATGACCTAGAACTATTCTTGGTCAATAACCAATAGTGGAACCTGGATGCCCATATTGGCTCCTACATATTCTACGAAGATCTTTATCGGTCAAACCGCATAACAACATACTTTGTTCCCTTTGTCATCGGCATGTTACTTGCCCGAGATTCGATCGTTGGTATCTAATACCTAGTTCAATCTCGTTACCGGCAAGTCTCTTTACTCGTTATGTAATGCATCATTCCGTAACTAACTCATTAGCTACATTGCTTGCCAGGCTTATAGTGATGTGCATTACCGAGAGGGCCCAGAGATACCTCTCCGACAATCGGAGTGACAAAACCTAATCTCGAAATACGCCAACCCAACATGTACCTTTGGAGACACCTGTAGTACTCCTTTATAATCACCCAGTTACGTTGTGACGTTTGGTAGAACCCAAAGTGTTCCTCCGGTAAACGGGAGTTGCATAATCTCATAGTTATAGGAACATGTAAAAGTCATGAAGAAAGCAGTGGCAACATACTAAACGATCAAGTGCTAAGCTAACGGAATGGGTCAAGTCAATCACATCATTCTCCTAATGATGTGATCCCGTTAATCAAATGACAACTCTTTTGTCCATGGCTAGGAAACATAACCATCTTTGATAAACGAGCTAGTCAAGTAGAGGCATACTAGTGACACTATGTTTGTCTATGTATTCACACATGTATTATGTTTCCGGTTAATACAATTCTAGCATGAATAATAAACAATTATCATGAAATAAGGAAATTAATAATAACTTTATTATTGCCTCTAGGGCATATTTCCTTCAGTCTCCCACTTGCACTAGAGTCAATAATGTAGTTCACACCGCCATGTGATTTAACACCAATATTCATATATGTATATGATTAACACCCATAGTTCACATCGTCATGTGACCAACACCCAAAGGGTATACTAGAGTCAATAATCTAGTTCACATCGCTATGTGATTAACACCCAAAGAGTACTAAGGTGTGATCATGTTTTGCTCGTGAGAGAAGCTTAATCAACGGGTCTGTCACATTCAGAGCCGTATGTATTTTGCAAATATTCTATGTATTCAATGCTCTGCATGGAGCTACTCTAGCTTAATTGCTCCTACTTTCAATATGTATCCAGATTGAGACTTAGAGTCATCTGGATCAGTGTAAAAGTTTGCACCGATGTAACTTTTACAACAAACTCTTTTATCACCTCCATAATCGAGAAACATCTCCTTAGTCCTCACAACATCATATCAAGTTGGAGTCAAATAAAAAAGGGCTCTTAATGTAGTGAATCTTAAGAACGGCATGTTATGAGCATGAATATTTTTTCAGTAAATGTTGACAGTAATATAAGCAAGCCATCATGATATCATAGGAAAGTAACATACTGTTGTAATACTCGTTTGTAGTGATGACTGGAGTAGGCCAGCAATACGCCAGCCATAGAAGGAGTCGACAGTGTAAATGAAGCCCTTGTGGCATCAAAGAACCATGGAGGATGTATGATCCTGCGATGGACGTGCAGATTTATCTGCTTACTGTAGTGACCTGTCAGATAGGCGAGACCGTGGTTGAAGAACGCAATTAGCCTGAAGTCTTTATAATTCACAGATCTTGTGGGCACTTGGCAGATTACAACCTTGAGCAAATCAAACTTGGTATCGTGTTGGCTACTATAAGATTCTGAGTATTCTGGGCCGCGGTGCCAAAGCAGTGCAGTGTTAGTCGAAGGAAGGGGATCAATCGCTGGGTGTAGACCTCCACGAGCATCCAGCTGCCGCCACCGTTGACGAGAACCATCCAAGACGTGTTCATGCTGACCCAGTACATACCATTAATGTAGTTGAGGGTGACGTGGATCAGATTGCAGTCAAGAGGGTTGATGCTCGCCACCCTATGATCGTTATGCTGCGTGACACGCTGTTTCTGAAGATCAGGCAGCATCATCAAGCAAGGAGCTAGCTTAAAAAGCTCCGGCCTGAGGGCTTTGAGTAAGCGGTACAGCCCCGATGAGCACGCGACGAGCGACATGGTACTGAGATTGTCCACACGTGAAACAATGAGCTTGATTACCTCTATGGGGAGAGAATTCTAGCCACTCTTTCGGCAGACGCTGCTTGATTCTGCCATTGTTAGTGCTTGGGTTTCAGAAGAGGGGGGAGGCGCCTTAGCGGGGATGGAAGATTGGACGATTATGTGCGAACAAGGATGCAGAAGCGAATATGTGCTGCGGGAAGTAGACAGGTGATGATGACTATAGCATGCCGCTTGACTAATGAGACACGTACCAGCAGCGTAGGGTGATCACAATACTGGTACTCCCTACTGTACCTACTACTATGTCCTAACTTGCTTAACCAGAGTAGTAGTGGAGCAGGACTCTGCTCTACTACTAGCACCAGAGGATTAATATATTCTAATCTAAAATAGTTACAAACTTCAATGCCCGAGCGTGGAACGACTACGAACTGCCATCGGTGCTAACTCCAATCCACAGCAAACTTTCGCTGGCAGACATGGCAGTTGCAAACGCCCACGACGCAGTTACAGTATGAGTGTTAGGGTGGAGGTTTTTAGAAATACTATGGCTTAAAAACAGGCCATCGTCGGATGGAAATCTGACAGTTACGTAGGATTCGCCATGATTGAGCTCATGGCGAACAATTGCCAGATATCATTAGTAAAAAATGTTAAAACACCCGGGCCTATAACTTGCATTGGCTGACCACTAACAATGATTTTTTATATCACAGAAGGGTTTCCCCCCTTACCATTTCCATTAAGGGAAACCAAGCCCGAAAGTCATTCGCGATACATCAAAGTATTCGAGAAAACGGGAAGCAAAAGACGAACTACCAAAGAGCTAGAAGAGCTCCGAACATCCAAGGATGACCACTAACAATGATAATAACATAGTTGTAAAATGGTCAAAGACCGGTCTACGTTGTGTTTGGAATTATATGCAAAAAACTAGCAAGATGCACATGCATTGCATGGAACATCAAGATGCATTTTTTTACAAAACAACTATTGTGATTGACCCATGCAGGAGTAATCCCATGTGTAAAAACTAATGATATCTCAAGAATTTTATCGAAAACATGGTATCTCGACCATTTCATCGAAAAAACAATATCTTGAGAAAGATGATAAATACGATGAGGAGGAGTGGGGCGTGGTGGTAACTGGTGGTCGGACTGGGCGGAGGCATGGGGATGGACAACGCCGGCAGCGGCCACCATGCCAGATTGTTCCAGAGACTTCCTTTTTTAATTGCTTGGCAATGAGGTTGTGGGAGATAAGGATGAACAAGGCAAGGTGAGGGAGTCCTAGATTAGGGGGTGTCCGGATGGCCGGACTATGACCTTTGGCCGGACTCCCGGACTATGAAGATACAAGATTGAAGACTTCGTCCCATGTCCGGATGGGACTTTCCTTGGCGTGGAAGGCAAGCTTTGTGGTACGGATATGTAGATCTCCTACCATTGTAACCGACTCTGTGTAACCCTAACCCTCTTTGGTGCTTATATAAACCGGAGGGTTTTAGTCTGTAGGACGAACAACAATCATACCATAGGCTAGCTTCTAGGGTTTAACCTCTCTGATCTTGTGGTAGATCTACTCTTGTACTACCCATATCATCAATATTAATCAAGCAGGAGTAGGGTTTTACCTCCATCGAGAGGGCCCGAACCTGGGTAAAAACATCGTGTCCCTTGTCTCTTGTTACCATCCGCCTAGACGCACAGTTCGGGACCCCCTACCCGAGAGCCGCCGGTTTTGACACCGACATTGGTGATTTCATTGAGAGTTCCTCTGTGTCGTCATCTTTAGGCCCGATGGCTCCTCCGATCATCAACAACAATGCGGTCGAGGGTAAGACCTTTCTCCCTGGACAGATCTTCGTATTCGGCGGCTTTGCACTGTGGGCCAACTCGCTTGGCCATCTGGAGCAGATTAAAAGCTACGCCCCCGACCATCAGGTCAGATTTGGAAGTTTGAACTATACGGCTGACGTCCGCGAAGACTTGATCTTCGACGGGTTCGAGCCACAGCCAAAGGCGCCGCACTGTCATAATGGGCATGATCTAGCTCTGCCGCCGGACAGTGACCTGGAGGCCGCACAAGTGTCTGCTCCGACCCTTAGCTCGGAGCAGACTGCGCCGATCGAGGACGGGTGGCTGAACACCGCCTCGGGGGCTGCTATCTCTATGACGATTGAGCCGAACACCAACCCTGTCCTTTGCAAAGCTCGTGACTCCAAGGCGCCGGACTCCTCTCCATACTTCGAACCTTCCGCGCCCCTGCCAATCGAATCCGATTGGGCGCCGATCATGGAGTTCAAGGCCGCGGACATCTTTCGGCACTCGCCCTTTGGCGACATCCTGAATTCACTAAAGTCTCTCTCTCTATCAGGAGAGCCCTGGCCGGACTATGGTCAGGAAGGTTGGGATGTGGACGACTAAGAAATTCGAAGCCCACCCACCACCCACTTCGTAGCCACTGTTGAAAGTTTAAATGACGTGATCGACTCCGACTCCAAAGACATCGACGGTATGGACGACAATGTAGGAGACAAACATGAACCAGCTCCTATAGGGCACTAGACAGCCACCTCATCTCACGATGTATACATGGTGGACACACCTAAAGGAAGCGACGACGAGGAACAATGGGACGTCACGAGGGATCATTCCCTCGAAAAGCAGTCAAAACAGCGACGTAAGCGCCGCTATAAGTCCCGCCTCGACAAAGACAGTAGCCATACAGACCCAGCCATAGAGCAGGGCGAACCGCTGGATGATGAACATGCTATCGAGCAACCGTCCGAACAGGACAATCTGGATAAACAACCCGTCCCCGGCGAAGATAATAGTCCGGAGATCTCACGCCAGACAAGTTACTGGAGCAGAAGAACCTCCACAAAAGGCTCGTCTCCACTGCGCATAGCCTGAAAAAGGAGAAGCAAAAGCTCAAAATGGCGGAAGATGCGCTCAGAATCAGATGGAGCAAAGTACTCAACACCGCAGACAAATACGGCGATAGTCGCCGAACAAAGAGCTACACTAAGCGAAAACTACTACCCGAATTTGATGAGGAGGCCGTAGAGCCCCCGCAATCAAAAAACAAGGAGACCACTTGGTCGGATAGACGACCCCATGGCAAACATAGAGCGGCAAACAGCGCCGCACACAAGTCGGCCCGTGATCCGCACATGGATTCGCATCAAAAAGATGGCCCAGTTAGATCTATCTACGGGCCAAGAAAGCAATCTCTAGTAAGCAATGCAACACATCAAGTATCCGAATACTATGGTACACCTAAATATAGGGGTGCCGCACACCCCCTATGTTTCAGCGATGAGGTTCTGAATTATGAATTTCCAGCGGGATTCAAGCCCGTAAACATAGAGGAATACGACCGAACAACAGACCCTGGAGTCTGGATCGAGGATTACATCCTCCACATACACATGGCTAGAGGAGATGACCTCCACGCCATAAAATACTTACCCCTCAAGCTCCCAGCATTGGCTCAAAAGCCTCCCCGAAAACACCCTTGGAAGTTGGGAGGAGCTCGAGGATGCCTTTCGGGCAAATTTTCAAGGGACCTATGTCCGAACTCCCGATGCAGACGATTTAAGTCACATAACTCAACAACCCGGAGGGTCAGCCCGAAAATTCTGGAACAGATTCCTTACTAAAAAGAACCAAATAGTCGACTGTCCGGACGCCGAAGCCTTAGCAGCTTTCAGGCAAAACGTCCGAGACGAATGGCTCGCCAGACACCTCGACCAAGAAAAGCCAAGAACAATGGCCGCATTAACAAGCCCTCATGGCCCGCTTTTGGGAGGGAGAGGATAGCTGGCTGGCAAGATTCAGTATCAGCGACCCAAGTACATCCGAAGTCAGGGATGGAAATGGCAGAATCATAAAAAACTGCCCCCTAAGGATAACAGGGACGAGCTATCTAACTTAAACAAAATCTTGGACAAGGTATGCCAAATCCATAGTACCCCCGGGAGGCCTGCAAATCATACCCACAGAGATTGTTGGGTCTTCAAGCAGTCCGGCAAACTCAACACCGAACACAAGGGGCTCGACATACCAAGCGAGGACGATGACGAACCCCACAAGCAGAGCACCGGAAAACAAAAGAATTTCCCACAAGAAGTCAAAACAGTAAACTCACTTTGCATGACAAAAGGGAAAAACAGAATGGAGCCCATAGAGATACGCGCCATACGGCCTATCCCAGAGGAGTCCCACCACTGGTTGTTAAAACCAATCACCTTCGACCATCAGGATTACTCTAGAAGTATCCGGAATGCAGGATGGACTGCCTTGATATTAGATCCGATAATCGACGGAGTCCAATTTACACAAGTCCTAATGGACGGTGGTAGTGATCTAAACCTGCTATTTCCGGACACAATCCGAAAAATGGGGATAGACCCAACCAAAGTTGGCCATAGCAACACTTCCTTTCAAGGGGTAATGCCAGGCCCATCTGCTCATTGTACGGGCTCTCTACTGTTAGAAGTTGGGTTCGGCTCACCCGACAACTTCCGCCGCGAAAATTTAACCTTCCACCTCGCCCCATTTACAAGTAGCTACCAAGCACTACTGGGACGGGAAGCTTTCGCCCGCTTTAACGCAATACCACATTATGCATCCCTTACACTCAAAATGCCCGATCCGCGAGGCATCATCTCCTTAAAGGGAAATATCGAGTGTTCCTCGAGCGCGGAAGATTGTGTGACTGCCTTCACAGCCACACACTAAACCGGCTTCACCAATACAAGCACCTAAACAGATCGTTCAGACCCCGGACACGGTTAGACGAGTCCGGCGTAAACATACAAGGGCTTATCTGCCGCATACCCCCGCACAAGGTGCTCCGCGCATATACAGCAAGAGACAATAAAGCTCAATTCTATTCATTTTTTGAATTGTACTTTGTTTATTTAATATAACGTACATTTTCGGATGATCTTTTTCAACTAAGTTCCTCTCTTTTACAGATGAACACCGTGCTACACCCGTCCAGGATACGGCACAACGGAGACACAGGCACAGACGTGCAGTAGGGACCCATTGCAAGGATTCTTTTCAGATTAAAATCCTACGTAAACCATTTTTACTGTCTCTTGTTGATACACACCCTGGTTTCTTGCTATAACCAAGGAGGAGGCTGGCGTTTTGGCATGGGCCACGTCAGAATTTTGCGCGTACCTGGACACCAGGGGCTTATTACAAAGGGCGTTGTTTGGCCCGTTTTCATAAAGACCGAATATCTTAGGGAGTGTTCGTCGTCTCGAGTTAGGCCTTATATGCATCAGCTCCGAATCATGTCTTTGGTCAAATGTTGGGTTTGCCCGGCTCCTGTGTTTTGCTGCCTTACGTTCCGCTCTATCGGCTAACGCGGCACCAGGAGAACTATTGCGATTGTGCCCCGGTTCGTCCAGGCGAGCACCTCAGTAGAGAAAGCCGAAAACTGACTGTCATGATAGAGTGTGAGACTGGTCAACCACTCGATGACCCGTCGGAATCTTCAGGATTCCTCCGCATAGACGAAGGGCCGTTTCCTGGTTAGGCACATAAGTGCCCCGAATTCAGGTGAGCGTGGTGTCCCTAGGGGCTATATAGTAGCCCCACTGTCAAACTCCTATGGCTAAATGAAAGTGATAAAGCATTATAGTCCGGTTGCCTAGTTTGCTGCGCTACCACCTCCTTTATAGGACCAAGACGTTGGATCAAGTGTGAAAACACGCCTTTTGCAAACACCCCCGCATTATATGCATGGGGGCTGAAGCTGAAGACTGCCATCTTTCAGGTTATATACACATATAAATTAACGGCCGCACAGGAGGTATTACAATTCTTGAAGGCACAAGTATAAAAAGCTTTTATATTTCATCGAAACATTGTTTCACAATAATACATGTTATTCGAACATAATATCCTTCGAGCACTGCGTCCCTATTAAGCGAGCGCCCTGCAGAACTTCCTGAGTGATCGTCAGGTACTCGGCTTCAGTCCGAATCTTGGGATGCAACATCGGTGGCCTTCATCTCCGCCCAGTATGTCTTGACACGGGCAAGAGCCATCCGTGCACCCTCTATGCATGCCGACCTTCTCATTGCATTGATATGCGGCACCGCACCAAGGAACTGCAGCACCAAGCCAAAATAACTCTTCGGCTCGGGCCTCTTCGGCCACAAAAGACTCACGACATCCTTCATGGCAAGTCTGGATAACCTATTCAGCTCTGCCCATTCGGCCAGGCGATCGGTTAATGGAAGTGGGCGCTCTGGATTATGGAACTACGACCAAAAAACCTTTTCCATTTCGTGATCCTCTTGATCTCAGAAGTGTTCGGCCGCGTCCGCGGCACTTGCCGCCAAATCCAGATAAGCATCCTCCGCACTCCACAGTCGGTCCAACTGAGCATATTTAGGATCCATGAATTTCCTCCGCAGCAGAAAGGGCTTTCCACCTGCGATATCTCCGGCCTGACGCAGCTCCTCCTTCATAGCTCTCATTGCAGAGCGAGCATCCTTGGCCTCGGTAGTGGCCTTCTTCAGGTCCTCTTGTACTGCTCCATCCTCTTTTTCAATAAGCTTGCAGCGGTCGGCAGTGAGCAGCCTGTTCGGCTTTTAGCTCTTCGGTCGCCTTTAAGGCAGCCGCGTCACTCTTTTTAGCCTGCTCCTTTGCTCGGGCGAGCTCCGCCCTCAGGTTCTCCATGGCAGTGGCACCATCTGCATCAAGCATACTTGTTGTAAGGCACGGGCATCAAGCTCCCTTACCAGGTGTCCACGGAGAAATTGCATACCTTGTGACTCGTCAAGTCGCTTATTTACAAGCGCGACGCCAGCATCTGCCACGTCAAGTTGCCGCTTTAGTTCGGCAAATTCATTAGTCCGGCCAGCCACCAGACCCTTCGCCACCTACATAGGAAGGGCTACATATTATACTTGGGATTATGATCCTTGGCGTGCTGTCATTTTTTGACAACACACCGAGCCTCAGGGGCTACTATCTACACAAGGCACATTTTATATGCGGAACTGTCAGAAGGTACATCATTTTGCGTACCTCCAAACCTGTCAGTAAACTTCTGACGGATTCATGCAATCCGCTCTCAGCAGATGAAATCCTTTCAATCACTGTACACATCAACGGACGGGGATCTTCTGAGATAGACGCTCGCCTAAGCAGATCCTTCAGCTCCTCCAACCGCGCACCAGGTGGTGCCGGACTCGTCTGATGGCCTTTTCCAAAGGCCGGACGCGGAGGGATTTGAGGGGGCATACGACTGCCTTCCAGCCCCACCGAACTCGGAGAAACCCTCTGCGACGACACCTCGGGGTCGCTCGCCTCGCAAGACGGTATAGCAGGGGGAGGCGCTTCGCTCTCAATCATCTCCGGACGAAGATCCCCCGAGGATGAGCTCTGCTGAGAAGGGATGAGATCCGAACTACAAGGTAAAATTTCGGTTATCTTCATCAGAAATAGGGCAAGGATATCCTTTATTTAAAAAAAAGAACTCCCCTTTTTACTTACGGCTTGGTGGAGGGATGATCCCCTTGGGGGCACGATGCGGCCGAGGCATCCCTCAGCGCAGGACCCTCTGACGAAGATTTCTTCCCCCGCTTTGAGACCATGGTCTCCGGGTCTTCAGAGGCGGTCCTCTTCTTCCCCTGGATGGAGGGATTCTCGATCCCTCCTTTCCTGACAACCTCCTTCGCGGAGGTGGTAGCTTCCTTGTTTCCCCCTTCACGTTCTTCCAAAGGCGCAACCTCCAGCATCCTGGTCAACACGGGATCTGGCGTGGTCTCAGGGAGGGGGGCCGGACACCTGATTAACTTTGCCTTCGCTATCCAGTCCTGTTCAAGGGACAACTCTTTTGAGAGCAAATTCATGATAAATATGGGATAGCGTGTCCGGGTACAGGGCTACTTACTTGAGTATCCGGGCGATTGCAGCTCAGACCTGTGTCCTCGGTCAAGTCCGGACACATCGCTTGTGATCCGAAGAAAAGCTTGTACATCTCCACCGGTGTCGCGCCCATAAAATGTTGGAGAGCTCGTGGTCCCTCCGGGTTAAATTCCCACAGGCGGAGGGGGCGACGTCTGCAGGGCAGGATGCGACGAATCAGCATGACCTGCGCTACTACGACCAGAGTGATCTCTCTCTAGGAGTTCTTGAATGCGGCCCTGCGGCAAGGGCACGTCCTTAGATGGCCCCCAGTCAAGTCCTTTATTGACCCATGACGCCAGCCGCGGTGGAGGACCCAAGCGAAAGGCAGGTGGCGCCACCAATTTGGTGCCCCTGGGAGCTGTGATATAAAACCACTCTTGTTGCCATAGGCTGAGCTCCTCTTGAAAAGAGCCCTCGGGCCACGGAGCGTCAGCATTCTTGCTTATAACAGCCCCTCCGCACTCTGCCTGCTGCCCCTTGATCATCTTCGGCTCCACTTTGACGGTTTTGAGCCACAATTCGAAGTGAGGGGTAATGCGGAGGAAGGCTTCGCATACGACAATGAACGATGAGATGTGGAGGATGGACTCCAGATCCAAGTCATGAAATTCCAACCCATAATAAAACATGAGCCCCCTCATGAAGGGGTCCGTCAGGAAGCTTAGCCCCCAAAGGAAGTGAGACGCAAACACCACACTTTCACCAGGCATGGGAGTGGGAATAACCTGCGCTTGGGCAGGCAGCCTATGCAAAATTTTGCCGGTTAGATACCTAGCATCTCTTAGCTTTAGCACGTCTTCTTCCGTAACGGAGGAAGGCATCCACCGGCCTTGCAGGTCGGAGCCGGACATCATCGAAGGTCCGAAGTGCCTGTATCTGGAGCTTTGGGTGTTGGAACTCGAGGCGAGGGGCGGATTCGATTGAGATTGAAAGAAAGGAGTGGGGCCTTGGTCTCTTTATAAAGTGTTTGAATACCAAGAGCCTTCCCCGTGACCGTTCGGGACTCGCCTTCGATAGAGGAGACGCGCCAACGGGCACGACTGGGTTACCCACGCCCGTATTAATGAGAATCCCGGAATAAGGGGACACGATCTGTGCTTCGACAAGACGTGCCAAGGAAACCGCCTCTCTAAATGCGCTGAGGTTGGATAGTAAAAACGATTCGAATAAAGGCTTGGCCGTGGTGTGATGTCATGCCACAAAATACGTCAGCAAATTGAACTTGTGTAAATATTATTCTCTCTATGGTGGTATGTGGACCTTATTTTACAGAGCCGGACACTATCCTTGTGTTCAAAATCTTCTATGAAGTATTCGGAGGAGGAACCCGCCCTGCAATGCCAAAGACAATATGCGCGACGGACTCGTCATCATTGAAGCCTGGTTCAGGGGCTAATGAGGGAGTCCTGGATTATGGGGTGTCCGGATGGCCGGACTGTGACCTTTGGCCGAACTCCCGAACTCTGAAGATACAAGATTGAAGACGTTGTCCCGTGTCCGGATGGGACTTTCCTTGGCGTGGAAGGCAAGCTTGGCGATACGGATATGTAGATCTCCTACCATTGTAAGCGACTCTGTGTAACCCTAACCCTCTTCGGTGCCTATATAAACCGGAGGGTTTTAGTCCGTAGGACGAACAACAATCATACCATAGGCTAGCTTCTAGGGTTTAGCCTCTCTGGTCTCGTGGTAGATATACTCTTGTACTACCCATATCATCAATATTAATCAAGTAGGAGTAGGGTTTTACCTCCATCGAGAGGGCCCGAACCTGGGTAAAAACATCGTGTCCCTTGTCTCCTGCTACCATCCGCCTAGACGCACAGTTCGGGACCCCCTACCCAAGATCCACCGGTTTTGACACTGACACAAGGCCTTATCTATAAATGAGGACAGAGGTGCGGGTATCTTTTGTCAAACTATCATAGTTTGCTTTCTATCCGTCAGTTATAGCTCGGACGGTCTATACTATAAGATGGCAGGCACACCATCATCACCAACTCGGCTTTTTCTTTACTCCTACTCCTATATTACTTATACTTATATACTCCTACTAGGAAGAGGCCCATGCGTTGCATGGAACATCAAGATGCATTTATACGAGCTGTTTATCTCGTGGGAGACGAAGATGAATGAGGGAAGTCCTTATCTGCAAATGTGGAGAGTGGTGCGAGTATCTTTTTGCAAAATTGTCATAGTTTGCTTTCTATCCGTCAGATATAGATCGGACGGTCTATATTGCAGCATGGCAGGCACACCATCATCACCAACTCGGTTTTTTATAAGAGTAGGGATAAAAGTATCAGTTGGTGATGATGGTGTGTTTGCCATCTGCCATTTCTGACCATTAGATCTGCATCTAACGGTTGTGATGTAAGTTCTGGCCTTTTGCAACAATTCCCACTTCTGTGCTCTGGTTTACACAAAACCCCTTAGTATCTTGAAACCAACCACATTCCTCCCTTACCTCAATAAAACAGCCCAAAGAATATATTTGGAGTGAAACATAAGATATTTTTAATGATATGTATATCAAAACTAAACTGTTTTGTTTCAAATTCGTGAATATGCACTATTCTACTTTGGATCCGTTGCAACAAACGGGCTCATTGTTATAAAGGTTTATCTCTTGCATCGTCCACAAGGAACACCTGGTGTACTGGTCTGGGCCGGATGCTCGCAGCGCGATCACCTGAGTTCGAATTCTGTCCTAAACTTTAGGCTTTGTATTTTTTTAATATATACTTCTTTCGCAACTGTACTGGCAATGGAACCCATAGAGTACTTAGAATACAAGATTAATGATTGATTTGTTTCTTTTTAACTTGTTGTACGAATCTGTAGCCAGCCTGCAAGTCATGTACACTATACTAACAGTGGAATCCACAGAGTACTTAGAATACAAGATTAAGGATGCAATTAACTTTTTATAGTGGGAGAAGCTAACACGCAATTAACTCAAATGGATTGGACGTGACTCTATTATTCTCCAATGGCAACCAATTTCCTCCTGTGGGCCGGAGTAGGTTTCTCGGTTTGCATGCGGGTTTAACAGAGGGGTTTGATGGAGGCGAGGAGGCGTGTTCAGCTAGGCGTGCAGCCTGGAAGCACAATACTATTCGATTTGATAGCTACTAGTATATTATAAAAAAGAAAGAATAGTAGTAGAGATAGACATAAGAGTAGAGATAGAGACTATAGGGAGGAGCACAATCTACTGCTTCGTGTGCTACTCCTGCGCTCCATTCGGCCGCCGCAACCTCTCCTACAGCCACTCCCTCCTACACTCCATTTAGCGGGCGCTGTTGAAATTTGGGAACGATGACTTCACTCTCGTGACTGCTGGCAACGATGACTTCACGGATGATGATTTCTTCCCCAACCTCAGCAACCTCTTCCTCAACGACATGGGCGACAACCTCAATGCCAACGGTGCTGCTCCCGTTGCACCGTATGTGTTTCTATCCTTCCTGTTCGAAATTGTGGTAGAATTCATGTTTCTAGTCTGTGTCCTAGATTCGATCTGTCCATCTACTATGCTAGTCCACATGATTAGTTTAATATCTATTATAGTCGTCATGATTTATTTTGTGCTTATTCAGACTAATCTTGTAGTAACTTGCTCATATATTCAACTGGCGCACTATCCCCTACAGCCACTCCCGCTTGATGGACGGCCTGGTCGATGCTATGAGTGCCTTGATGCTATGGAGCCCTTCGTCTACTGCTATGAGTGTCCGATACCGTTTTGGGGCTCGCCAGCGGACCTTGTGCATCACCTCACGCAGTCGTCCGTCTATCATTACTGGCCCGCGGCAAAGAACATCAAGTACGAGTCATGCTACCCGTTCACCATGCTGGAGTCGCTGGAGGATCACCAGCGCCTGCTAGTCCCGGAGGAGGATGGCAGCGTCTTCCTCTTGATCGTGGGCACCGGCGAGGACTGCGCAGGCCGCCGCCCCGTCTCTGTAGTGTGCTTCAGTGGCGATGCCGCTGACGCTGACACTGACACGATGCCGATCTACTAGTGCGTGCTCACTGTTAGTACCCCTCAGAGGTATGTGGGCAGCGACACTAGCTACATCAAGATGACTACAGCTGTGCCGAGCTGGGACCTTCCCGCCAATGTGGACATGGAAGACACATGGTATGATTTCTTGCAAAGCATAATAAGTCTTATTTCTTCACAAGTTTTCGATGCAGGTTGAACAGTTGAACGCTTTTGTTTGCAAATGATACTTTTTTATCTATTTCATCCGGATGTTTGTGAGCTTTAGAGATGAAATAATATCCAAAGAAACCTATCAATACCCGTTACACATGAGATGACCCCCACATCCTTTGTCAAAATAAACAACTCCCCGATCAATACATTTCTCTATTCCGTGCAACGCACGGGCACCTTAATATAGATTAGTACGACCAAAAATTGAACTAACATTATATGTAGTACGATAAATGCTGATGCATGTCACCTAAAATTATATCATTGAAAACTATGTTCTAATATGAATCCAACGATATAGTTTTTGTTAACATGCACTAACATTTTGTCAGTTAAATATTTAGTGAAATTCAATGGGGGACTAATAAACCACGACCGATGTAGTACTAGTGTAGAGGGTGACGCTGCATGCGAGTCTCACCCCGCTCGTGGCGCGGCAGTAAAGCCGTCATATCACAAAAACCAACCACTCCCAGTAATAAGTGGCCTGGTAAAATAAACGGACAAGGAACGATCAAAACCCTCCGTATTTTTTGCATTTCATCTCTCTGCATTTACTTTCTCCGGTTCATCTCGCACACTAGATCCCTAGCTACTACTTCTAATATCTGTAGCTACCACTCCAGGGGCCAGTTCTTTTGGCGGCTTAAAAAATAAGCCATCTCTTACCCATCTTTTCCCATAAGACGAGTCACAGTGGAGAGTAACATTAAGGCACCTCACTCATTTATTTGGGCTTCTAAACTACTACTAGTACCTCTGTCCTGGTTTATTCATCACGATTGTAATTTGTGCTAAATTTTGACCAAAGATTTAACTGATAAAATGTTAGTGCATGTGACATATGCGCGTACTTACAAAATGCATACGGATACACAAGGTTTCCAAACTTTTCCTTTTACATACTTAATTAAGGACACTAATAATTCCTGAACGTTCGCGATTTATCATTTGTATCCCAAAAATAATGAGATCGCCTTATGAAACTAAATTATATTCCTAATAAAAGACACGGCGCTCGCCACGAGTGCCCTGGTGCGCGGCCGTTTCCCAACATGCAGACACAACACCTCTTCCTCAGCCTCGCAATTTGCAACGTGTTGATTGGCAGCTTCTCGGTGGGCAAGCGCGATATCCCCAGTGTGGTGATCCGGCAGCAATAGGTACTCCTCCTCACTTGAAGCATGCACACGGTCCACGTACCGCCAAGCATAGATGAGGCGCTTGGGCCCGACTTCACTCAAGGCTTTGGCACGAGCATCCTCTGCCACCCTCATGGCCCTTGCACGAGCCTTCTGCCAAAGAGCCAATTGGCTTACTCTCTCGGACGCGACATAGGCCTGCAATGCATCTTGTCCCACAGCGCGCTTCTCTTCCTCAGCCTTCTTCTCCGCCTCTATTTTGGCGCGCTCTGCCGGAGGCAAAGCCTCCCACAAGGCGACATCCATTTCTTTCCAAAGCTACTCAAGGCTAGGAGGGCTCGGCGGGCGGCATGGCGTTCTCCATGTAGCGGGGAGCCGACGCGTCCTCCGACGCGCGAGCTGGTGAGATTGGGAACGCCAACGCGTCCACCTCGAAGCGTCACGTTAAGGAGCGGAACGACGACGTGTCCTCCTCGACTAGTGGTTGCGAGGAACGGAACGACGATGCATCCTTCTCGACTAGTGGTGGCATGGAATGGAACAGCGATGCGTGACCGTCCGCATGGTGCAGCAAGGGGAGCCTAGGGCTTGGGAGGGGGATGCCATGGTGGTCGACGTGAAAAGGTGGGGGGAGATAGCGATGAACGTGAGTGTTCTTATGAATGCCGTAGGAGGCGCAGTATTTATAGCGAGCAATGCAACACCTAGGTAATATATGGACTGAGCTTCACTGACTTAACTACAGGTCCAGTTGCATCACTAACATATGGGCCAGATGCCTATTGGTCCCACGTGTCAATGACCCAATGCACCTACAGTTAAGTTACTGAAGGAGCTACGCGGGCATATTTGTTCGAGTAAATTACGGGTGAGGGAAAGGGTGGAAATATTGCTGGTTACAACGGATTGGACGAGCGCGGGGGAGGAGAGTCATGCATGCAGATTTATTCCACACGGGGTGGAGTAGTGGGACTGCTGGAGGGAGAAGGAGATTCAAGCAGGCGTTCAGATTTGAAGGTGCACTAAATGATTGCATGTGATGATTAATATTGGTCATAGTGGTGGTAATGTGGTACTCCCTTCTTTCCGGTTTATAGGGCTTAATTTGAAAATCTCTTCAACCAAGGTAGATGATGAATGCTGGAATTAATTCCATATTTTGCAAAAGTACTTAATTAGTACTCTTGTTTTTCTCAAAAAATTGTGTAAACCAATGCATTAATTACACCACATGCATGCATGACCACTCCTATAAAATCTTAGTTGGTGTTGATGGTATGTCTGCCTCTGGACAATGTGAGCCGTTTGATCTACTTGGAACCAACGACTGACATGTGTGTGCATAGAGACATGGCCTTGCCACTGGAGGTACTGTATAGCAGATATTTACCCACCTCTGCCACTGTATAAAATATGGAACTACTCATTCCAGCCTCATTTACTTTTTGGTTCATCTCCTTGCATTCTTGCCGGCGGCGGCGAAGGTTCCTGAAGATGGAGTCCAGACTCTAGAAACCACTGGAAAAACTATTCCACCGCCTATATCTTGGTAAGAGTAGATGAAAATTTTGAATCGAGCCCTTTAAACTAGAAGGGAGGTAGTTGTACTCTAATAGCTAACCTTGTTGTGATGACTAGATAGGACATGGCACGCACCAGGATGGAGGAACTAGTCTGCATTGTGCATTTAAGTTTTGTCTGAAGTCAATGTACCTCTACTTTGACCAAAAACTTATAGAAAAATGTACATCAACATTCACAATGCCAAATCAATATTTTTATACTCATTATAAAACGTAGTTTTTATACTCATTATAATCATTATTATAGATATTGATATTTTTAGTATAAATTTGGTCAAACACTTTAAAAACGGTTGACGGAAGTAAAAAGGACCAGAGGGAGTATCATGCATGTGGAGTAGGCAAAAAAATGCTCATTTATAACCGGTCGAAGTCTCAAAGGGCGCAACCGCGCGAGGGAGGCGAAGGTCATGGGAGGCACGATGGTTGAGGGAATTAAGTGAAGTTACATCCACGCGCCGGCATGGCGTGCGAACAGGCAGAAGCTATACCGTCAGGCCTACGATATGGCTCTAATAGACATGACATATGGTGGGTCCCGCATAGTACTCGAGAACTCTTTGGGGGCTTGCAGCCGTTTATCCACTGGGAAAGCCAACAACCCCATGCCTTTCGCACGCCCTACTCGTCCCCGTCTTCTACCTTACAATAGTTCGCTCCCAGTCGTCCCGTCCTTTAACATTACAACAGTTCAACTTCTCCTAACCCTCCTTGAAAATCCATGGCCTCCCAAATCTCGATGGTCGCCGCTGAGTACCAGGTTAGAGCCATCACCGGCGATGAGTTCATCATCATCTACACCCATGGATCTGCGATGGTGAAAGGATGCCTTGCTCGCTTCAGAAGCATGTTCGAAAACTCAAAGGATGAGTGGGTCGCTGGGCTAGATGTTGAGTACACCACAGTCCTGGAAAGCAAGAAGATTCTAAAGGAGGCAGAGAAGAAGAAGTCCGCCGTGATCCAGGTTTCCGTACATAACGTGTGCTTGGTCTACCACATATGCCATGCCGACGTTGAGTGCCAGGATTTTAAGAACTTCCCCAAGGACGAATGAGTGAAATTCGTTACTGTAGACTCTAGGAACGACAGGGATGTCCTGGGTCGGATAGGCCTCGTTGTAGGCCAACCCTTTGATCTCCAAAAGGAAAGCCTGGTGTCCTCTTCTCAGCCTTGAATGCTGACCCTAGCAGCAGCCATGATTGATCTTTCATATGCTAAACTAAAGAAACCTCACCACGAGTTTCATCATGCACGGGAGTCAAAGACAATAGATGAAGATCACATCATGTACGCAGCAATGGATGCCTACCTTTTTTTAAATATCTAAAAGGTTTGGATGAAGAAGCAGAGCCCAGTGTCCGGTTCAAGCAAAAAAGCGGTGGCGTAGAGGAAGAGGAAGATGGACCAGGACGAAGTCGAGGACGTGGACTCGAACTCCGAGTAAGGTGGCAGTGTCGTCGCTCATGCTAGTTCTACTACAGTGTCAAACGGACTAGTTGATTAGTTTTATTGTAGGGGTGTGTTGTGCTGAGCCCCCAGCTGAACTATGTTTATGTTCTTTCTCATTATTTGAACTCTTTTGTACGTAGAGTAGTACTAGTACTATGTCTTACTATTGTTCTTCTTGCAGTTGGTACTACTGCTCATATCTTCCTGTTCCTACTGTACTTAATACGTTCGTACTAGTAGTATAATTTGGGTCAGTCAATTTGTGAAAGAAGTTCGATGGAGTGAAGGAAGAGGACGGTAGAGAAGCTACCCCAGTATCTATATTAGGGTGGCAAGGTGCCCATGATCTATCTTATGAGTGGTGGGTGTGGAATGCAGTTCGCCGGAAAAAATGGATCATGCCGGGGGTTAAACGGATGGCAGGGGTGGGGGAGCATGGCGGTGGCAGGCGGTTCAGGGGATGGCAGGCCAGCGGCGGCAGGCGGTTAGGCGTGTGGGGGGCTGAGAAGATGAACAATGCATCAATTTTGGAGGTTGAAGAATCCCTTCTAGCCATCCATGTTGAATCCAACGGCTCACAAGGGTCGACTGACCCAAATTGCTCCTTTAGATTCCAGGATCCATGTGGCATTGAAGGTCTCGAAGGTAGATTCCGCGTCTGCACCCGGGGTGCGGGCTCAGCGCGGGCGCAACCGGCTTCCGCCACGACAGCCACCATGTGCGCCTCCTTTGCATGGGCGGAGACGAGAATGACATGCTAGTTCCTCCGTGCTGGCATGCTGGGGCACGCGCTCGTCCTCCTCTTCGTACACTGCATGCATAGACGCGGCCCCACCAGCTGCTCGCGTGCTTGGCAGCGCGGCGACATCACGAGGAGTGACTGCAAACGAGGTTGAGTGGGAGAGCCTTCGGCTTCACGGTACAGGGATGGCGGCGACACGACGCTGATGGGCGAGAAATGGTTAGCTGGAGCAGGCGGGCGCCAACATGCGCAATGGCGGTGGCGGCATATTGAAGTGCACGTATGGGACCTTAGTTTAGTTTTATATAGGGTTGGTAAAACTTAAAAGAAAACCATACTAGTACATGTAAACAATAGACTGAGGCAGCGCCTATATTAGTTACCACAGCCATGATACGGAATCCTGTGCAAGCGAGTGAACTGCGGCCACATGATCGATCAAACGGTGCGTCACCGTGTCGCGCTCGAAGGACACCCAACGAACATTTTTGTGTGTGTGAAAACAATCCCCGAATATTAAACAACTTTTTTTCCTGGAGAAGTTCTTGATGCTACAATATTTCCATATATTTGAATTTAGCTCCGATTTGTGTCTTTTTGGATTTGGACTTTTTAGGTGTGCCCTAGTTTTTTTAATACTTGTTTTGTGTGTGTGACTGAGACAGAACGCCATATGTGTGTTGTGGCGGAAGGTCAATGTGGAGACGGTGTGCGTGAAGGAAATATGCCCTAGAGGCAATACTAATGTTGTTAATTATTTTTCATTATATAATGATAAATGTTTATTATTTATGCTATAATTGTATTAACCGAAAACTTAGTACATGTGTGAATACATAGACAGACAGAGTGTCACTACTATGCCTCTACTTGACTAGCTCATTAATCAAAGATAGTTAGGTTTCCTAACCATAGACATGAGTTGTCATTTTATTAACGGGATCACATTATTAGAGAATGATGTGATTGACAAGACCCATCCGTTAGCTTAGCATGATGATTGTTTAGTTTGTTGCTATTGCTTTCTTCATGACTTATACATGTTCCTATGACTATGAGATTATGCAACTCCCGAATACCAGTGGAACACTTAGTGTGCTATCAAACGTCACAACATAACTGGGTGATTATAAAGATGCTCTACAAGTGTGTTCGATGGTGTTTTTTGAGTTGGCATAGATCAGGATTAGGATTTGTCACTCCGATTGTCGGAGAGGTATCTGTAGCCCCTCTCGGTAATGCACATCACTATAAGCCTTGCAAGCAATGTGACTAATGAGTTAGTTGCAGGATGATGCATTATAGAACGAGTAAAGAGACTTGCCGGTATCGAGATTGAACTATGTATTGAGATACCAATGATCGTATCTTGGGCAAATAACCTACCGATGACAATGGGTACAACATATGTTGTTATGCGGTTTTACCAATAAAGATCTTCATAGAATATGTGGGAGCCAATATGAGCATCCAGGTTCCGCTATTGATTATTGACTGGAGATGAGTCTCGGTCATGTCTACATAGATCTCGAACCCTTAGGGTCCGCACGCTTAACATTCGATGACGATCGGTATTATGAGTTTATGTGTTTTGATGTACCGAA
>NW_025228137.1:64227-90138 GCF_018294505.1 Triticum aestivum | reverse complement strand
ATGTGTGAATACATAGACAGACAGAGTGTCACTACTATGCCTCTACTTGACTAGCTCATTAATCAAAGATAGTTAGGTTTCCTAACCATAGACATGAGTTGTCATTTGATTAACGGGATCACATTATTAGAGAATGATGTGATTGACAAGACCCATCCGTTAGCTTAGCATGATGATTGTTTAGTTTGTTGCTATTGCTTTCTTCATGACTTATACATGTTCCTATGACTATGAGATTATGCAACTCCCGAATACCAGCGGAACACTTAGTGTGCTATCAAACGTCACAACATAACTGGGTGATTATAAAGATGCTCTACAAGTGTGTTCGATGGTGTTTTTTGAGTTGGCATAGATCAGGATTAGGATTTGTCACTCCGATTGTCGGAGAGGTATCTCTAGCCCCTCTCGGTAATGCACATCACTATAAGCCTTGCAAGCAATGTGACTAATGAGTTAGTTGCAGGATGATGCATTATAGAACGAGTAAAGAGACTTGCCGGTATCGAGATTGAACTATGTATTGAGATACCGATGATCGTATCTTGGGCAAATAACCTACCGATGACAATGGGTACAACATATGTTGTTATGCGGTTTTACCAATAAAGATCTTCGTAGAATATGTGGGAGCCAATATGAGCATCCAGGTTCCGCTATTGATTATTGACTGGAGATGAGTCTCGGTCATGTCTACATAGATCTCGAACCCTTAGGGTCCGCACGCTTAACATTCGATGACGATCGGTATTATGAGTTTATGTGTTTTGATGTACCGAAGGTTGGTCGCAGTCCCGGATGTGATCACGGACATAACGAGGAGTCTCGAAATGGTTGAGACATGAAGATTGATATATTGGAAGGTTATGTTTGGGCACCGGAAAGGTTTCGGATGAGTTCGGGCATTTTCCAGAGTACCGTGGGGTTACCGGAACCCCACGGGGAGTTAATTGGCCTTAATGGGCCATGGTGGAAGAGAGGAGGAGGCGGCCAAGTGGGAGGCACGCGCCCCCCAAGCCCAATCAGAATTGGGGGGGGGGGGCGGGAGGGGCGGTCCTCCTTTCCTTCTCTCCCTCTCCCTCTTCCTTCTTCTCCTACTCCAACTAGGGAAGGGGGGAAACCTACTCCTACTAGGAGTAGGAATCCCCCCCTTGGGCGCACCCCATGAGGCCGGCCCTCCCCCTCCTCCACTCCTTTATATACGGGGGAGGGGGCACCCCATAGACACACAAGTTGATTGTTTATCCGTGTGCAGTGGCCCCCTCCACATATTTCCAGCTCGGTCATATCGTTTTAGCGCTTAAGCGAAGCCCTGCGTCGGTAACTTCATCATCACTGTCATCATGATGTCTTGCTAACAAAACTCTCCCTCGGCCTCAGCTAGATCTAGAGTTCGAGGGACATCACCGAGCTGAATGTGTGCAGATCGCGAAGGTGTCATGTGTTCGGTATTTGATCAGTTGGATCGCGAAGACGTTCGACTACATCAACCCCGTTACTTAACACTTCCGCTTTCAGTCTATGAGGGTACATGGACACACTCTCCCGCTCGTTGTTATGCATCACATAGATAGATCTTGCGTGATCGTAGGTAAATTTTTTGTAATACTGCGTTCCCCAACCGTGGCAGCCGAGCCAGGTCTATGCGTAGATGTTATATGCATGAGTAGAACACAAAGAGTTGTGGGCGATAATAGTCATACTGCTTACCAGCATGTCATACTTTGATTCGGCGGTATTGTTGGATGAAGCAGCTTAAACCGACATTACATGACCGTGTTCGTGAGACTGGTTCTGCCGCCGTGCTTCGCACATAGGTGGCTAGTGGGTGTCTGTTTCTCTAACTTTAGTTGAATCGAGTGTGACTACACCCGGTCCTTGTTGAAGGTTAAAACAGCACACTTGACGAAAAATCGTTGTGGGTTTTGATGCGTAGGTAACAACGGTTCTTGCTAAACCCATAGCAGCCACGTAAAATTGGCAACAACAAGTAGACGACATCTAACTTGTTTTTGCAGGGTATGTTGTGATGTGATATGGTCAAGACGTGATGATCATCATGTTTTGTAACAGCTATCGGCAACTGACAGGAGCCTTATGGTTGTCGCTTTATTGTATGAAATGCAATCGCCATGTAATTGCTTTACTTTATCACTAAGCGGTAGTGATAGTCATGATAGCAATAGTTGGTGAGACGACAACGATGCTTCGATGAAGATCAAGGTGTCAAGCCGGTGACGATGGTGATCATGACGGTGCTTTAGAGATGGAGATCAAAGGCACAAAATGATGATGGCCATATCATATCACTTATATTGATTGCATGTGATGTTTATCCTTTATGCATCTTATTTTGCTTCGTTTAGCGGTAGCATTATAATATGATCTCTCACTAAATTTCAAGGTATAAGTGTTCTCCCAGAGTATGCACCGTTGCGACAGTTTGTCGTGCCAAGACACCACATGATGATCGGGTGTGATAAGCTCTACGTTCACATACAATAGCTGCAAGCTAGTTTTGCACAAGCAGAATACTCGGATTAAATTTGATGAGCCTAGCATATGCAGATATGGCATCAAAACACTGAGATCGAAAGGTCGAGCGTGAATCATATAGTAGATATGTTCAATATAGTGATGTTCACCATTGGAAACTACTCCATCCTACGTGATGATTAGACATGGTTTAGTTGATTTGGATCACGTGATCACTTGATGATTAGAGGGATGTCTATCTAAGTGGGAGTTCTTAAGTAATATGATTAATTGAACTTCAATTTATCATGAACTTAGTAACTGATAGTATTTTGCATGTCTATGTCGTTGTAGATCAATGGCCTGTGCTACTGTTCCTTTGAATTTTAATGCGTTCCTTGAGAAAGCTAAGTTGAAAGATGATGGTAGCAACTACACGGGCTGGGTCCGTAACTTGAGGATTATCCTCATTGCTACACAGAAGAATTATGTCCTGGAAGCACCGCTAGGTGAAAGACCCGCTACAGGAGCAACGCCGGACGTTGTGAACGCCTGGCAGAGCAAAGCTGATGACTACTCGATAGTTTAGTGTGCCATGCTTTGCATCTTAGAATCGGGACTTCAACGATGTTTTGAACTTCATGGAGCATATGAGATGTTCCAGGAGTTGAAGTTAATATTTCTGTAGCTGTAAAATGGAGGAGAATAGTTCTGTCAGTGAACATATACTCAAAATGTCTGGGTATCATAATCACATGACTCAGCTGGGAGTTAATCTTCCGGTTGATAGTGTCATTGACAGAGTTCTTCAATCACTGTCACCAAGCTACAAAAGCTTCGTGATGAACTATAATATGCAAGGGATGGATAAGACAATTCCCGAGCTCTTCGCGATGCTAAAGGCTGCGGAGGTAGAAATCAAGAAGGAGCATCAAGTGTTGATGGTCAACAAGACCACCAGTTTCAAGAGAAAGGGTAAAGGCAAGAAGGGGAACTTTAAGAAGAACTACAAGCAAGTTGTTGCTCAAGTGAAGAAGCCCAAGTCTGGATCTAAGCCTGAGACTGAGTGCTTCTACTACAAAGGGACTGGTCACTGGAAGCGGAACTGCCCCAAGTATTTGGCGGATAAGAAGGATGGCAAAATGAACAAAGGTATATATTATATACATGTTATTGATGTGTACCTTACTAATGCTCGTAGTAGTACCTGGGTATTTGATACCAGTTCTGTTGTTAATATTTGCAACTCAAAACAGGGACTACGGATTAAGCGAAGATCGGCTAAGGACGAGGTGACGATGCGTGTGGGAAATGGTTCCAAAGTCGATGTGATTGTCGTCGGCACGCTACCTCTACATCTACCTTCGTGGTTAGTTTTAGGCCTGAATAATTGTTATTTGGTGCCAGCGTTAAGCATGAACGTTATATCTGGATCTTGTTTGATGTGAGATGGTTATTCATTTAAATCTGAGAATAATGGTTGTTCTATTTAAATGAGTAATATCTTTTCTGGTCATGCACCCTTGAATAGTGGTCCATTTTTGTTGAATCTCGATAGTAGTGATACACATATTCATAATATTGAAGCCAAAAGATGCAGAGTTGATAAAGATAGTGCAACTTATTTGTGGCAATGCCGTTTGGGACATATTGGTTTAAAGCGCACGAAGAAACACCATACTTATGGAATTTTGGAATCACTTGATTATGAATCACTTGGTACTTGTGAACCATGCCTCATGGGCAAGATGACTAAAACTCCGTTCTCCGGAACAATGGAGCGAGCAACAGATTTATTGGAAATAACACTTATTGATGAATGCGGTCCGATGAATATTGAGGATCGCAGTGGGTATCGTTATTTTCTGACCTTCAGAGATGATTTAAGAAGATATGGGTATATCTACTTGATGAAACATAAGTTTGAAGCATTTGAAAAGTTCAAAGAATTTCAGAGTGAAGTGGAAAATCAACGTAACAAGAAATTAAAGTTTCTTCAATCTGATCGTGGAGGAGAATATTTGAGTTAAGAGTTTGGTCTTCATTTGAAACAATGCGGAATAGTTTCGCAACTCACGCCACCTGGAACACCACAGCGTAATGGTGTGTACGAACGTCGTAACCGCACTTTATTAGATATGGTGCGATCTATGATGTCTCTTACTGATTTACCGCTATCATTTTGGGGTTATGCTTTAGAGACAGTTGCATTCATGTTAAATAGGGAACCATCTAAATCTGTTGAGATGACACCTTATGAACTGTGGTTTGGCAAGAAACCCAAGTTGTCGTTTCTAAAGGTTTGGGGCTGCGATGATTATGTGAAAAAGCTTCAACCTGATAAGCTCAAACCCAAATCGAAGAAATGTGTCTTCATAGGATACCCAAAAGAGACTGTTGGGTACACCTTCTATCACAGATCCAAAGGCAAGATATTCATTGCTAAGAATGGATCCTTTCTAGAGAAGGAGTTTCTCTCGAAAGAAGTGAGTGGGAGGAAAGTAGAACTTGATGAGGTAATTGTACCTGCTCCCTTACTGGAAAGTAGTTCATGACAGAAATCAGTTCCTGTGACTCCTACACCAATTAGTGAGGAAGCTAATGATGATGATCATGTAACTTCAGATCAAGTTACTACCGAACCTCGTAGGTCAACCAGAGTAAGATCCGCACCAGAGTGGTATGGTAATCATGTTCTGGATGTGATGTTACTTGACCATGGCGAACCTACGAACTATGAGGAAGCGATGATGAGCCCAGATTCCGTGAAATGGCTTGAGGCCATGAAATCTGAGATGGGATCCATGTATGACAACAAAGTGTGGACTTTGGTTGACTCGCCCGATGATCGGCAAGCCATAGAGAATAAATGGATCTTCAAGAAGAATACTAGCGCTGACGGTAATGTTACTGTCTACAAAGCTCAACTTGTTGCGAAAAGTTTTTGACAAGTTCAAAGAGTTGACTACGATGAGACCTTCTCACCGTAGCTATGGTTAAGTCTGTCCTAATCATGTTAGCAATTGCCGCATTTTATGATTATGAAATTTGGCAAATGGATGTAAAAACTGCATTCCTGAATGGATTTCTGGAAGAAGAGTTGTATATGATGCAACTAGAAGGTTTTATCGATCCAAAGGATGCTAACAAAGTGTGCAAGCTCCTGCGATCCATTTATGGACTGGTGCAAGCATCTCGGAGTTGGAGTGTGATCAAATCATATGGTTTTATGCAGACTTTTGGAGAGGCCTGTATTTATAATAAAGTGAGTGGGCGCTCTGTAGCATTTGTAATATTATATGTGGATGACATATTGTTGATTGGAAATGATATAGAATTTCTGCATAGCATAAAAGGATACGTGAACAAGAGTATTTCAATGAAAGACCTCATTGAAGCTGCTTATATATTGGGCATCAAGATCTATAGAGATAGATCAAGGCGCTTAATTGGACTTTCACAAAGCACATACCTTGATAAAGTTTTGAAGAAGTTCAAAATGGATCAATCAAAGAAAGGTTCTTGCCTGTATTACAAGGTGTGAAGTTGAGTCAGACTCAATGCCCAACCACCATAGAAGATAGAGGGAAAATGAAAGTCATTCCCTATGCTTCAACCATAGGTTCTATCATGTATGCAATGCTGTGTACCAGACTTGATGTGTGCCTTGCTATTAGTTTAGCAAGGAGGTACCAAAGTAATCCAGGAGTGGATCACTGGATAACGGTCAAGGGTCAAGAACATCCCGAAATACCTGAAAAGGACTAAGGAGGTGACAAAGTGCTCGTCGTAAATGGTTACGTCGATGCAAGCTTTGACATTGATCTGGATGACTCTAAGTCCCAAACCGGATACGTATTTATATTAAACGGTGGAGCTGTCAGTTCGTGCAGTTCTAAGCAAAGCATCGTGGCGGGATCTACGTGTGAAGCGGAGTACATAGCTGCTTTGGAAGCAGCAAATGAAGAAGTCTAGATGAAGGAGTTCATATCCGATCTAGGTGTCATACCTAGTGCATCGGGTCCAATGAAAATCTTTTGTGACAATACTGGTGCAATTGCCTTGGCAAAGGAATCCATTCACAAGAGAACCAAGCACATCAAGAGACGCTTCAATTCCATCTACGATCAAGTCAAGGAGGGAGACATAGAGATTTGCAAGATACATACGGATTTGAAATGTTGCAGACCCGTTGACTAACCCTCTCTCACGAGCAAAACATTATCAGCACCAAGACTCCATGGGTGTTAGAATCATTAATGTGTAATCTATATTATTTACTCTAGTGCAAGTGGGAGACTACATGGAATATGCCCTAGAAGCAGTAATAAAGTTATTAATTATATTTCTTTATATCATGATAAATGTTTATTATTCATGCTAGAATTGTATTAACCAAAAACTTAGTACATGTGTGAATACATAGATATACAGAGTGTCACTAGTATGCCTCTACTTGACTAGCTCGTTAATCAAATATGGTTAAGTTTCCTAACCATAGACACGATTTGTCATTTGATTAATGGGATCACATCATTAGAGAATGATGTGATTGACAAGACCCATCCGTTAGGTTAGCACGATGATCGTTTAGTTTGTTGCTATTGCTTTTTTCATGACTTATACATGTTCCTATGACTATGAGATTATGCAACTCCCAAATACCGGAGGAACACTTAGTGTGCTATCAAACGTCACAATGTAATTGGGTGATTATAAAGATGCTCTACAGGTGTCTCCAATGGTGTTTGTTGAGTTGGCATATATCAAGATTAGGATTTGTCACTCCGATTGTGAGGTATCTCTGGGCCCTCTCGGCAATGCACATCACTATAAGCCTTGCAAGCAATGTGACTAATGAGTTAGTTGCGGGATGATGCACTACAATATGAGTAAAGAGACTTGCTGGTAATGAGATTGAACTAGGTATTGATATACCGACAATCGAATCTCGGGCAAGTAACATACCAATGACAAAGGGAACAATGTATGTTCTTATGCGGTTTGACCAATAAAGATCTTCATAGAATATGTGGGAGCCAATATGAGCATCTAGGTTCCGCTATTGGTTATTGACTGGAGATGAGTCTCGGTCATGTCTGCATAGTTCTTGAACCCGTAGGGTCCGAACGCCTAATGTTCGATGATGATCGGTATTATGAGTTTATGTGTTTTGATGTACCAAAGGTTGTTCGGAGTCCCGAATGTGATCACGGACATAACGAGGAGTCTCGAAATGGTCGAGACATGAAGATTGATATATTGGAAGGCTATGTTTGGAAAAAGGAAAGGTTTCATATGAGATATGGCATTTTCTATAGTACCGGGGGTTACCGGAACCCCCCAGGGAGTTAATGGGCCTTAATGGGCCATGGTGGAAGAGAGGAGGAGGCGGCCAAGTTGGAGGCACGCGCCCCCAAGCCAAATCAGAATTGGGGGGGGGGGAGGGGCGGTCCCCCCTTCCTTCTCTCCTTCTCCCTCTTCCTTCTTCTCCTACTCCAACTAGGGAAGGGGGAAACCTACTCCTACTAGGAGTAGGAATCCACCCTTGGGTGCACCCCATGAGGCCGGACCTCCTCCTCCTCCACTCCTTTATATACGGGGGAGGGGGGCACCCCATAGACACACAAGTTGATTGTTTATCCGTATGTGGTGCCCCCCTCCACATATTTCCAGCTCACTCATATCGTTGTAGTGCTTAGGTGAAGCCCTGCGTCGGTAACTTCATCATCACCGTCATCATGCCGTCGTGCTGACGAAACTCTCCCTCGGCCTCAGCTGGATCAAGAGTTCGAGGGACATCACCGAACTAAACGTGTGCAAATCGCGGAGGTGCCATGCGTTCGGTACTTGGTCGGTTGGATCGCAAAGAAGTTCGACTACATGAACTGCGTTACTTAAGGCTTCCGCTTTCGGTCTACGAGGGTACGTGGACAGACTCTCCCACTCGTTGCTATGCATCATAGAGATAAATCTTGTGTGATAGTGGGTAATTTTTTTGAAATACTGCGTTCCCCAATAGTGCGTGTGATAGAGACATAGAGAGGTGTGAATGTGCAAATGATCATGCACGAGTGATACATAGACAGATGCCGATATGTTGTGTATACATGAGAGAATGGTCTTCAATTTGTACTTGTGTGTGTGAGAGAGAGAGAGAGAGGAGCATCCGTAACACAACAACCATCTCTCTCGATTCGTTCGTCCATCGCACGATCGAATGTAACACATGCATCAACGCACACATTTTGACATCCTCACCCGGCCCCTGCCCACCTCAAGGCCCGCACATCGCTCTCTATCTCGCACGCACAATCTCTTCGTGAAAACCTATTTAGCATGTAGCTTTCCATCATATACACACACATTTCTCTCCATAGGTTTGATTTCTCTCAATACCACACACACACACGTGCGCATACACACACACACATACACACACACTCACTCACACACACACACACCGCACACACACTCCCCCTCCCCCGAGCACACAATTAATCCCCATCCAAGGCTATATGGCAACCACTCTCGCTTGTGCTTATCTACACCCTAGCATGCACAACACCTCAACCTTCAAAGAGGGCATCGAGGAGATCGAAGACGGCGACCACACTGCACTAGAGAATGCGGGGCCATTTGGAAGCAGGATGATGTGATAACGGCCGACTAACTCCTTCCCACCCTCTCTCCCGCACAAAATTACCAATCCCGCCCTCTCTCTCTCTCGCACAAAATTATCAATCCCTAAACCCACGAGATCCTTTCCCTCTCATCCATGTTTTTTCCGGTTCTCTCATCAAACATGTTGTCTCTTCCTCTTCCACATCTACAGAATCCTGATGCACACACATCTCATGTATATTACATGTCTCCATCTATCTCACAGACCTAACTTCTTCCTCTCTCTTTCTCTCTCTCTCTCGTTAGGTTTTTCTCCTATTGTCTTGTCCACTTACACACAATCTTTACCGCCTTATCTGCTCCATCTTCGCAAGCTCTCTCTACACGTTTCATTCACACAACGGGATGTGTTCAAAATGTTGCTTTTATAATGGATGATGCAGAGTTATGGTTGGTTTTTTTGCATCCTACAAAGTAATAACTATTAAATGCATTTAGATTCTCATTTGATTGGCATTATGTTTGTTTGATCATATTGTGAAGTACTATAGACCTGGTATACATCTTGGAATTCAACAATAATTGTAGCTATTGAGTTGTATAGACCATTACATTTGAAGTCAGCAGCCTAATATATTTATTTCACAATTACAACAAATGATTAATTGACTACAAAAGAAAACAAAATGTGTACTCCCTCCGTTTTTATTTAAGTCTGTGTATTAGCATTGGTTAAAGTCAAGTTTTGTAAACTCTTAAAAAGTTTATAACAAAAATATTAACATATACAATAAGAAATAAATACCATTAGATTCATTATTGAATGTACTTTCACATCATACACATTTGTTATGTTAAATGTTTATGTTTTTCTATAGACTTGGTCAAACTTTAGGATGTTTGACTTTGGTCAAACCTAATATGCAGAGTTAATAAAATCGGAGGGAGTACTAGTACTACTCGCTAGTTGCGTAGCCCAATCACCCAACACGCCACACGGGGAGTTCAATGTCACAAAATTTTGAGGTTGGCGGGAAAATCTCCCGCGACCCTGATTCGAGCAGTGCGAAGTTACCATCATAACCTTTGGAATAGGTCTACGGATTGCGGTTGGTAGGGGCCTATTTTCATAACTTCAGGTTCACCCTACCCAGCCAACCACACCCCGGCACCCAAAGTAGTACACCTGCATACTCCCCATTTTCTATCCCCACACAAAATAGACTTCTCCACGGCACCGCAACCTTCGTGCTCCTCCCCTTCTCCATTGGCGCACTCGTCCACCGCAGCGCATCTGCCTCATCAATGATCTCGTACGCCGCACTGGAGCCGGTCCACCGTCGTTGTCGTACACGGATGCTCTTCCCCGGCACCGTCTTCCATGGTCTCGGATCTGCTTCCCGGAAGCCGACCCCAAGCGCAGAAGCACCACCGTCATGGACAATGAACTAACTCCCATTGCTAACCATGATGCACAGAGGCCGCCGTGACCATCCTTCTCCTCCTCGATTGGTAATGTGTGTATTGAATCACTTAGCAGTACATGTGCAGTTCCAATTTTGTTCATACCTACCCTTCAAATTTCGTGGTTGCTATTGTTCTCGTAAAACTAATTGGTTATAGCCTCCATTGTCCAACAAAATATCAGCTTGTAATTGTGCGTCGCTCCTGTATCTCGCAGTGCTTGGGTAGGTTCTTCATCTGCAACTAGTAGTGTGGCAAATGATGGAATGTTTTCTAGAACTAGCAAGATGCCCATGCATTGCACGGAACATCAAGAGGCATTTGTATGAGTAGTTTATCTTGTAGGAGAAAAGGATGAATGAGGGAAGGCCTTATTTGCAAATCTAGAGAGGGGTGTGGGTATCTTTCTACAAAATTGCCATAGTTTGCTTCCTATCCATTGGACATAAATCAGACATCCTATATTGCAGGACGGCAGGCACACCATCACTACCAACTCTGTTTTTTAAAAGAAAAAAACTAGCAAGAGGCCCATGAGTTGCATGGAACATCATGATGCATTTATACGAGTTTTTTATCTCGTGGAGATGAAGATGAACGAGGGAAGTCCTTATCTACAAATGTGGAGAGGGGTGTGGGTATCTCTTTGCAAAATTGTCATAGTTTGCTTTCTATGTGTCAGATATAGATCAGACGTTCTATATTGCAGGATGCAGGCACACCATCATCACCATATCGGTTTTCTATAAGAGTAGAGAAAAGAAAAGAAAGTAGAAAAAAAGAGTAGAGAGTAGAGTAGTAGAGATAAATATTAAATATAAAATAAATATAAAAGTAGAGAAGAGAGTAGAGATAAATATTAAATATAAAATAAATATAATAGTAGAGAAGATAGTAGAGATAGCAGGGACATCGGGAAAGGATCACGCGCACGGGAAGAAGCGGCCGGGCGCACGTTAGTTTTGGCGCGCGGCATCCGGCGCACTTTATAAAATCCAACACCCTCCCAATGCTCTATGCCATGCCACCGCTCTCTCTCCGCCCTGTGCCTCGCCACCGCTCTCTCCCCGCTCTGCGCCTCGCCACTGATCTCTCCCCGCTCTTTCTCGGCTCGCCGCCACCGTGCCACCATGCCACTGCATCACCGGGAAACTTGGGGATACCGCGGCGTCCGCGCGCGCCCCTCCTGCGGATTCTCCAACGAGATCCGGTTCCACGAAATGCGCCTAGGCCTCGACAATTTCGACACCGCGAACAAGGCCGTCCACGCATACGATGCGGTGGCTTGGCGCCTCTGGTGGCCTCATAGAACATTGAACTTCCCCAACGTGCCGACACGGGAGCGGGCGCAGGAGCTCGTGCCTCTTCCGTGGCTTATCACCAACGAGGATCGTCATGACAACCGGAGGCGGGAGCATCGTCTTGGCATCGCCGAGATGGATGGGGAAGCCATGGCGCTATGGCGCCAATGCTTCCCGCAGGACATCATCAACGAGCGTGAGTTCTACATGCAAAGGAGGGTGGAGAGGGAGAAGAGGAGGGCGGAGCGAGCCGCCTATCGTGAGGACAAGCCTACGCGAAAAGCGGACGCTCAATTCAACATGAGGCTAGGAGCAGCGTCGCCCTGGGAACCCGACGACGATCGGTATCTTCACGCCTACATTGAGACGTCGGAGGAGGACATCACCGAGGAGGAGTCGGATGACGAGGAGTAGTTGAACTATCTATTTTTATCTATCTATGCTATATCTATGCTGAGAACTATCTATGTTCTACTCTCTAGTATCTAATCTCTATCTCTACTCGCTATCTCTACTTCTCGATCTCAGCACTGTAAACGCTTTTTTAAAGCGCCACACGTTGCACTTCTGTTGGAGATGCTCTAACATGGTAGACGAGTCCTTTAATGTTGCCCACAAGATGCAGGAGTATTACTAGTATATTTTTCTTGCCATGTTGAGATTTTAAAACCACGAGTGCGAACATGCAGAGGAGCACTGAAGACCAAACATGGCATATTGGGGTCATCTTCAAGGAGCGTGGCAAATTAAAGAGGAGCTGCACCGAACCTATAAAACAAGCTTTGGTAAGTAACACCCTTTCAATTACTTTCCTTTAGCCTCGTGTTCTTCGATGTGTATATGTTGTAGTTTTTGTTTCTCTTAGCCTCATGTTCTTCATGTGTAATAATAAGAGTCTTAATCATCCTAGTGCTTTCGCTTTTAGCTTGATGTGGGAAGTGGGTGTTCTCACCTTGTAGTTTGTTTTTATATTTTTCCTTTTGAATTCACTTCTCCGAGTCCTGTTTATCTGGCTGCTACTAAATGGATCTGGGTTGCTCTGAGTATTGATCCCAAAAAGAAGTAACTTCATGGCAGGATGCAGTTCCTGTGAGGAGGGAAGTATGGTCGACCTCGGGATCATGTTTCCAAAATGAGGTTGGATTACACACAAGGTGCCAGTTCCCTAATGAGGCTGGATTAGACACAAGGTGCAAATTCCAAGATGTTGTTGGATTACACACAAGCTAGGTGGAGTTGTCAATTGTTTGTGTCCTCGTGGCTCTAGTAAAGGCTGAAAGAAAGTGTGCAGTGGCCCTTGAGAATGTAGCTGAGTTCCTGAAGAAGCAAAAAGAGGAATCAGATGCTCTCTTCACCCAAGCCAAAGAAGAGATGGAAGAAGCCAGAAAGAAGCTAGCAGAGGCAGAGCAGGCTATGCGTCTCCTACTATCTAAAATTGTTGTCAATACAAATTTTCCTTCATAATAGCTAGGTTCAAATGTTTATCTAGTCGACATGCTTGTTGTGATGTCCGTGCATCTACTGATGTGGCACAAAATAAATTTTTAGGGTCATGTAATAATAGCAATTACTTTCCAAACAGTAACAGATGAAGCATTGGACATGGTATAGTTCACGCGCAAGCCCAACATTCCAAGTTCAACTTCCACATCGAACTCAGGTTCACATATACATGCACGTTCATAGATAAGGTCCACAACCATGATTCACTTCAAAGCCAAAAAATGCAAGGAGAGTTATAAATATAGAAAAACCTCTAGTTCCTGCTACCAGTGTGAGCACAACAAGTCAAGACCATGCGTAATTAATTATATTTTGATCATTTTTTGTGTTCTAAAATGTCAGCCGGCTCGCGGAAGGACGTGTTGCCGGCACACGCACGGATTCAATGGAGGCAGGAGGGGCAGTCTGAAGCCGGTTGCATGCAGCGAGGAGGCGTGTTCAGCCAGGCCTGCAGCGAGTGGGGCTCTCTTGGACGGCGCACCGGTTCAATGCATGCATTATGAGAGGTCGCGTCCGTGTCAGAGCAATCACTCCCTCTAGTCCTTTTTTGTTTGGGTATAACAAAGTCTCGTTTTCCATTCACATTTTACAAGTAAAATTTGTGGACAAACTTTGACCAAAAATACGATGGGGACTAGTAAACCAGGACGGAGGTGGTAGTTTTTTTATCAAAGAAGGGTTTCCCCCTTTCGATTTTCATTATTGAAAACCAACATCTAAACCATAGTATTTGCCCTAGAACTACCAGGTTCAACATCTCACAACATAAACCCATACAACCATACGCCAAGGAGGCAATAGTAGTTATGAATTTCATTTTCTCTCCATACCAATCATTCTAAAAACTTCTTAAGTACTTATAACGTGCCCTTGAAAATCGGAACTCTTACCCCGCTAAAAATGATATTTTAAACATGGCTACTCGATTGGTGGCAACTGGCGAGCCACCCCCTCCAGGTCGTTCACCTGTGGTCCCGACCATCAAGTCCTATTTATCAAATTATCATGCAAGCTGACTATTCTTACAAAGGTGCGCTCCACCACGTACCGGTACCCACGCATGCAGCAATCGTGCACCTAGGGTTTTAGGGTTTATTTGTTAACAGTGCCTTTACGTAACTCTAATGTGTGCGAGACAGTGAGAGACCGACTGCGTGCGTGCACCTCTTCTCTTCACATATGTACTACACCGTTTGTCTAGTGTCCAAAAAATTATACAGTAGTGATAACTACGAGCAATGTGCTAATCCGTTACCACATGATCAAAGTACATTAATACATATTCACTGATTTGATAGAAAAAAGAGTCTAGTTTTGAAATACGTGTATGACTAAAAATATCTTATGTTTCACTGAAAATATATTCCTTTGGCGGTTTTGATGAGATAAGGGAGGAATGTTGTTGGTTTCAAGATTTGAGAAGTGGTACATCTCTAATTTCTATTCTTGCTAGCAAGATGCCCATGCATTGCATGGAACATCAATATCTTGTGGGAGAAAAGGATGAATGAAGGAAGGCCTTATGTGCAAATGTGGAGAGGAGTGCGGGTAAATTGCCATAGTTTCCTTCCTATCCATTAGATATATATCAGACGGCCTATATTGCAGGATGGCGGGCACACCATCATCACCGACTATGCTTTTTATAAGAGTAGAGATAAAAAACAGAGTTGGTGATGATGATGTGCCTGCCATCCTGCAATATAGGCCGTCCAATTTATATCTGACGCATTGGAAGGAAACTATGGCAATTTTGCAAAAAGATACCCACACCCCTCTCCACATTTGCAACTAAGACCTTCCCTCGTTCATCCTTTTCTCCCGCAAGATAAACTACTCATACAAATGCATCTTGATGTTCCATGCAACGCATGGGCATCTTGCTAGTTGTTGCAAAAAGCCCATATGTGTGTGTGAGAGAGAGGGAGGGAGGAGGAGGATGGAGTGCATGTGTGACAAGACACAAAGAGTGTGTGTGCGAGCGGTATCAGCTTAAAATAAGGCGATAGTGTGTGTGTTCACGATTGAGAGGGCGTGTATCAAGAAGGGACAAAAAATCTACATAGATACAGTGAGTGTGAGAGAGACATGTACGTGATAGTGGAAGCACGAGTGTGCGTGTGTATAAACCTATCTAGAGGCTAGTCAATCAATGATGTGAGAGAAATATGAGTCGGGGGTGCAAGAGCGAAAGTTTTGTGGGTGTGAGAGAGAGACGATAATCGGGAAGGGGAGTGGAACCAGGAGCTGTGTGTGAGAGAGAGAGAGAGCGTTGAGGGGAGTTTTCCTGATCAGTAAACAAATGAATAACGTTAGTTTTATAACTGGGATGGAGACGGAAAGGATATCGCATCAAATGTTGTTTCTGCAGGAGAGAGTAATTTTAGTGGCATGAGTCATGTCTCGAGACATACAGGGTGTGTGAGAGAACCCCATAGAGAGGAAGACAAAGTGAAAGACGAGTGAGACTATGTGTGTGGCAGTGAAAAAGAAAGCTTAGGTACCTAGTGATACCAGAGAATGGTAGAGACGTGAGAGATAATGAAAACCGTGTAATGTATATTGATAGGGAGAGTGTGACACTTCTCAAGGGAGACGTCGACAGACCCTATTTGCGAAGATAGGAGAAACATGAAGTGAGCGTGCGGGTGAGCTCGAGAAAATAGAATTTAGCTACATGAAGGAGGATGCAAGAGAGATGGGCGTGAAAGGAGTCAAAATAAAAGGGATTCAAATATTTGAATTTGAGATGATGATACATGTAATTCATACTCGAACAAAAATTGATCTATCAAACATGCATACTCATATGAATTCATGCGCATCTATGTTATTTAATATCTAGATATTACTGATCCATACTTCCTCCATTCCTAAATATAAGTGTTTGTAGAGATTCTATGAACCACATATGGATTTATATATATGCATTTTAAGTGTAGATTCATTCCTTTTGTTCTGTCTGTAATACACATAGTGGAATCTCTACAAAGACATATATTTAGGAACGGAGGGAGTACATTTTAGTAGAACATAATTTGGTTTAATTTTTTTTGAATTCAACCTTATGATTTTGAGATCATTGTATTTGTAAATCAAATTATATATACCCCACAAAAAATCATACTATATACATATAAAGGAGCAGAATTCTTTGTTGTGCTTTTGAAAGTATATATAAAAAATGATGTATATAGAATTTTATTCCAATCGCAAATGGATCCTTCCCGAACAAAAATAGAATACAAACTGGATTCGAATTGAGTTGGCACGATAAACATGCACTCTTGCTCTACAAAAATTTGAACGAAGCGGGGAAAGTCGCAGTAACCGTCCGAAACCAAAATCTACGAGATGGAAATTACTACCTATCCCTGACAGGCAAAGCCTATCGGCTCGATTTCTATAGGTTTCGATAGGGGTAGGTTTGTAATTTCACTCAAACGTGGCATAACCGCCTCTCACACAGATTCATACATGGTGGGCGCCAAAACACAGTGTCTCCTTGGACGAAATCGACTCCCTCCCTGATTCATACATGGTGGGCGCCAAAAACAAATTCTCGTCGGCAAATATTCGGTGTATGTGAGATTACCGTCCTATCCCCAACCAACTAATATTGCTGTGATGTAGGAAATTTTGAACGGGGGCTAAGTTTGTAAATTTCCTCACATTTGAGACAAGCGCGCCCTGAAGACATGGTTCCCCCTTCCTTTCTCCCTCCATTTCCCCATTCATACTTCGTGGGTGCCAAAACACCCTCTCCACCCCAGCCTCCTCCGTTCTCCACCCCATCCACCGCCATCCTCCTCCACCATGCCGGATCTGATACCCCGACGCCGTCGGCCATTACAAGAGATCGACCTCTCTCATCCACGGATTCGGACCGGGATCCTTGCATCCCGTACTCTCGCTTCATTCCCGCTGTTGTCCACCTTGCCGGCGCCGCTCCTACGACCATCTCATCCACCGCTCTCCGCCACCATCGTCTATCCTCCTAGATCGGCTTCCACGCTGCCGACAGCCATCGCTACCGCAACACCTTCAAATTCTCAGCAGATACATACATGGTGCCGTACCAGAGGCGGTACTCTTTCATATCTGCTAACTTATTTATTGTAGCAGGAAAATAGATCACCACTGCTTTACTCTCATTTCTTGTCCATCACTTACTTGCTAGTTGAAAGCAAACATTGGTTGCAAAGTTGCCTTTGTCCAGTTTGCACCTTCAGGTCCGCCATGGCACGCTCAACACTGTACTCGCAATGCTTATGGTTTTACCCTTTTATATTCCACACTAGTTAAATGACAGTAGACTAAATTCGAAAATTGGGTCAGTTGATTTTTGAGAACTCGCCGGAGTTCGCTGGTGCGAAGGAAGGGGCTTGGGTGGGGACGGTGGTTGTGGGGGCGGTGGTGGGGCCTCGCCAAACGAAGAAAACTCGACGCGGGTGGGGGCGGGGGTGGGGGTGGGGGTGGCGGAGGAATACAAGCGGTGGGGGCCGGTGGTTCGGCGGGCGGCCCGTGCAGTGTTTTGTACGGGAAGAATCAGAGACAAGGAAGAAGAAAGGTTAGGAGACGTAGGATCTTCATCCAACCACCTGAAATGGTCAACTGACCCAAATGACAAAAATTACGCGACTTGCATGCAGACATGCCTTTATATTCAGTACCATCACCATACCTGCTTAGCACTACTCCTCAATACATCAAGCTAAACAACGTGCCACGCATAATTCCAAACTTGTTGCTCAAATACAAATCTGGTATGATGTTGATATTACTAAAACAGATAATGTTTAACTGGTCAGCTAATGTTCCTACTTTACTTTCGAAGAGCACGTGCACCACATATAGAGAGACTGCAGGGAGTTGCATTCTTAATGCGCTCTGGTTCATCATTTGTGGGCACTATGCAACGAACACTTTATTATCCAAAATCTGTTTGCTCTTCTTTAGCATGTTCCTCTTCTGTTCTTCTTTAATAAGTACTCTCTATGTTCCTAAATACAAGTCTTTGTATATATTCCACCATGGACTACATATGGAGCAAAATGAGTGAATCTACACTCTAAAATGTATCTGTATACATTTGTATGTGATCCATAGTGGAAATCTCTACAAAGACTTATATTTTGGAATGGAGGGAGTATGATAGTAGTATAGTATGGTCCTTGTAGTGAAGATGAGCAAGGACATTTGCAATGTAGAGGTCTATATGATCAGTTGTGATGGACACTTTGAACTCTTCTGGGCTCTTTGATTCGTAGGATTTTGTAAACATAGGAATAGGATTTCTAGTGGCTTGCCCACTTGAATCCTATAAGATTAGCGATGAAATGCAGGGAGCTATGTCGCCTTTGAGAGTTACACTGATAATAAAAGTACTGCACCTTCAGTTGCAGAGAGCTGGTACCCGAAGCCTTTCTAGCCGTACCGACAATACTAGCACATATATTCCAGCAAGTTCCACTTTGCTGATTTTACTCCTGATGCTTACGGTTTTCCCGTTATATCTACACTATGATCTGTGTAGCCGCTATGTGTCAGCACTAGCAGCAGTCCACTCTTGAAGCTAAACAGCACACCAATCATAAGGCCAAATCTTACTTCTTGAAATACGAATTGTCATATGATACTGATATTAGTTAACAGACACACATTTTATTGGTCAGGTAGTGCTCCCACTTGATTTTCAAATGCATGTGGCCACATATAGAGAGACAACATGGAATTGCATTTCTTTGGGCGCTGTGATTCATCATGAGTGGGCAACCAACATTGTACGAAATGAAGCGGAACCTCGAGAATATGCTTCCTCTTCTGTTCTTTAACATGTTCCTCTTTTGTTATTCTGTATTTAGTACGTACAGTATGTTCCTTGTCTGGAAGGGGTGCAGGGACATCTGCAGTCAACAGCTGATAGTGCTGGCATGTACGTGATCGATAGGCTTTCAGTTAGTAGTGGCAATTCAACACCGTATTTTCTAGCCAGTTCCACTTTCCCGATTTATATATTGTGGTTATGGTGTACCCCTTTTATGTACACTACGATCTGCCTAGTTGTTGTGTGCTCTTGTTATCATGGTTTGGCAATAAACTCTCTATACAGTATATTATGAACCTATCATCTGCTAACTATCCTTACTTCTGGAACTTATTTCTTTGTTTACTTGTGCCAGATTATATTAATGCACGCACCATATTGCAGCACACATGAGCTCTCTCATCAGAATCTAGTGATAGCACACAAGGGTTTAAAGGGGCGTCCGTATATTAGAATATCCTCTGCATTAGAAAGATAATCTCACTACTATTTATGTTTTCATGGTTCTCAGATATTATACGTAATTACACTGAATATCTGAATCCGCGCATCAGAAGAATATTGTGTAGCACTGCAACAACTTACAAAATTGGCACGAAGGCATTGAGTGCCATTCTGGATGCAATGAGACTCATATGCTCCCCACCTGTAGATTCTTGTTTAGAATATGATCCTAATGACTATTCTAACCTCGAGGAGTCAACGGAAAATGGCATGTCCTGTTCACCCATCAAGGTGCCTGTTCTAATTTGGCAAGGTTTTATTGATTGCTCGTATCTTGCATATGTTGTCTTGCATTTCTTCTACTTTGTTGCACCGCCATCTGCTTAGTTTACTCATCATATATGTCAAGATGCCATGCCCATCCATTATTAATACATATTCCATCTGTCATCATACCATGTTTTTCCAATTAAATGATGTTCTTGTGCATCAGACATCAAAAATGAAGAGGGTGATTGTCGAACCTGAAGGAGCAGTAGCAAAGTCCTTGAAAAACATGGTGGTGTCGGGGAAATCAGACAGCACCCCACTTATATTGGTTGTACAACTAGTGACACAAAACGTAGGACCGACTCCAGCAGACTGTACCCATACTTCACTGGCGACACCACTAGCCCACCACACAGGACTTGCACACCAGCAAAACGTATGCCGATTTCAGTTGCCATAGCATCAGCCATACCACAGAAAAATCCCACTCTAGCAAAAAGTACAGCAAGTCCACTGGCCGAAGACCTATCCCAACTACAGAGACGGCCAATTCCTGCAGATTGGAACCCCATTCCAGTTATTCCTAGTTTTAAAGACAATGCTTTCAATGTTGTTAGGGACTATGTGCATATATTCCCGTCATGGGAAGATTCTAGTGAAGACAAACACCATTTTCACATCTTCCTGTCCCACTTACGTGTAAGTGCTATTATTAATGGTGATTATTTTCTTGTTTTCTGCTGATTGAACACATCAATGATTTACATTACATTGTTGTAAGTAGGTGAGTGTTAATCGGATAGTCATGACGAGCAAAGCTTGCTTGCACTTTTCAAGGAAACATCGCAGCAATATCGGTGTTACCTGAGGAAATCACACTTTGATGGCAAGTCTATAAACGAATTTCCGGTGAACTATCCTATGCTAAATTTAGAAGACATTGAATAGAAAAACCTTGTTATGTACTGGTCTCGTTCCCAGGATGAGGTACCATCTATGATATGACATGACAAGTTGAACTTCTACTTTTTCACATGTGCCTTATGGATCTTTTTTGCAGGACATCAACTCGAAGAAGAATTCTGGATTGAAAAGAACAACAGGATATCGCAAATATGCTGCCCGCTGCTTTGCTCTTGTTAGTACCTGTTGTCCTGTATCACTGTACTTGAATTCATAACTGGTTCATTATGTGACAACAGTATACATGATTGCTTGCTTATCAATTGTTCGCTCCAAATTATCTGATCTTTATGAATGGTTACATTAGTGTAGAATATATCCAATGACAATGAATTTTTTTAGCTTTGCATTGTTCTTCTAAGTACCTGTTGTCCTTTATCAGCGTACTTATATTGACATGTAGTTGTTCATGTACCATCACTCTGCATCTTATTTTCCTTCGCCCTCCATTTTCTACGCATTAGATATATATTTACTCTTACCATAAGGTTGGATAACACTGATGGTCCTTAAGAAGTTTAGCTCTGCATTGCTCTTGGCTGTACCTTTTGCATGTATCGCTGTACTTACATTTATAGCTACTTGGTTATGTAGCATGACTCTTCATCTTATCTTAAATATTCTCCATTTTTTCTTATATTGTCACATCTATATTTACTCTTAACAAAATGTAGAATAAAGGCAATGCTTATGAAGAAGATTATGTGGTAAATTTCTTGAATTCCCCCCCCCCATCAGCATGGACAAGGGCCTTATAGAGCATGTCTTCACCAATAATGTAAGGTTGTCCTTCTCAAGCCTTCAAACTTTGTTGTGTATATTTGGTTAGGCATGACTGCAGCTGTTTATTTTTGGTGTTTGCATCAAATTGCATGTTTAAAGTTTATTATGTACTTCATAAACAAAAGTTTGTCCTTCTCAATTTAAGTTTTCAGATGTACAACCAAGTTCCTTCTTCACACCATGTAACTATACAGAGCAAGTGATCTTCTTTTCCACTGCATATATGCTTCTGTTCTTGATCAGTAATCCAGTGGTGTGGTGAACCTTCCCACTACAGCACAATGTCATATTCTGCAATGTCATAACTATGAACAATGTCATATCATTCTACTATTATTTAAACCGTCTCTTTATTTGCCAATATGAAATGGGATAAATTGATAGCACAATAACCATTGATACTTATGAGTTCTTGATCTGTAATCCAGTGGTGTCGTGTAGCTGCCAACTCCTTCACAATGTCATTTCCTGCCATGTCTTAACCTGAACAATGCCATATTGTGTTAATGTTATTTTAAACCGTATCACTTTATTCGTCAGTAAGAAATGTGATGAATTGTCAGCACTGATACTTATATGTGCAAAACCTGTCATCTATCTGCTTCTTTATCTTTCAGAGTGAGGAGGATATAAATGTCGAACAAGCGCAATTCCATTAGCTTGCTCAGCTGCTTGCGCTGCAGCTCCTGAGCACGGCTAACCTTTCTTGAACTTTATTGAAGTGCTGTCGGTTTTGTATATTATTTTGTCGGCGTGTTTATTTGCACTGGTGGCGATCTTTGATGCATAGTGTATGTAATCTGCTGTCTGCTTGTGCTTTATTATCATAGTGATGAACTTTTATTATCATAGTGATGAACTTTGATGCCTAGTGGATATAATATGCTGTAATTTATTTATTGTATAGTCTAGGTTTTTGTATTCACGATGTTGCAGTTATTTTACTGTATATATATATATCATGTCTTCGCAGTAAATCAGCCAAATCGTAAAATTATTGTACATAATCGGGCCATCATGCAAATCACTACATAATCGGTCTATTAACAGGACTAAATGTAAAGTGGCCCACTAGTAGATTTGGGCCTCTAATTGGCCGAGTAAACCGCCGGCCTTATTTTCGCAAGAAAACTCAATGGGCTTTTAGGAAGGTGAAAAGTAGATAGGGCCTGAAACGTGTCGAATAGCTCATGGGCCGGCAGTTGGCCGAAATAGACCCCGGCCCATGATTGAGCCAATCACATCACGAGCTGTTAACAGGCCAAAATTGTCTCAGTCCTTGTTTGGCCCAATCAGATTATCGATTGTGAGAAGACCGGATACAAACCGGGCCGTAGTTAGGCCCAACTATATGACGGGCTTTTAACAGGCCGAAATAAATATAGGGCCGAAATATTAAACAGGCCTTTAACATAACGAAACTAATATCAGGCCGAATTACTAAATGGGCCTTTTGCAAGTGGGCCCAAAAGCATAGCGTCCAGTTGACGGGCCGAATCTGATATGGGCCATAATTTAGCCCAAAGCCTCTTAAAGGGCCGGATCTGATCTGGGCTTTAATTTGGCCCAGAACATGGTAGGCTTTTAACGGGCCGGATGTCATATGTATTTTATTCGGCCCGAAACGTGGCAGGCTGCTAATGGACCAAATCAATTATGGTCCGGCATTTGGCCCAAAACATGGCAGCCTGTTAACGGGGCGGACCATTAGTGTCCTCAAAATCTTGTGGGCCTTTAGCTGGGCCGGCCCATTATGGTTGGTGAAATCTTGTGGGCCTTTAGCTGGGCCGGCCCATCATGGTCGATGAAATCTCATGGGCCTTTAGTTGGGCCGGCCCATTATGTTCGGTGAAATCTCATGGGCCTTTAGTTGGGTCGGCCCATTTAATCTTTATGGGCCACTTTTGGGCCGGTCCACATGTTAACATATCATAGGTGCATCTCGTCCATTGGATGAGTGACACATATGCTGACGCGGAGCTAACACGTGGTTCCTTCGGCTAATGAGAATTTTACACGTGGAAAATCATCATTGGTCGTGGCTGTTGGCGGGTTATCTGATCCAAAACCGGACCTGATAGCTTAACGACGACACATTATGGTGGATGCCATGCGTCATTCACCCTTGACGAAAGCACTTCCATTACACGGCATTTAACATCATGGAAGTGCACACTTCTGTGATGATAATTTTGGTAATGTCATGGAACACTTCTACGATAGCACAGGTATGACTATCTTCATTCTGTCATAAAATTATCATGGATGTACATGCATGACAGAAAACGTGACCTACTGTGAGAAACACGTATCATCACGGAAGTGTCTTTTTTTGTAGTGTGTTGGTATGGAGGGCACCCGTGGATACGGCTAGCCATGGAAAGTGAAGTATGGTGGAAAAAGGAATAAACTTTTATATCTATTTGGGAACCGCCTATGATATATCTAGCATGGAAAGTGTTGGGAGCTCTAAGTCGTTTTCGTTGGTGGGAAAAGTATACCTCTCAAAATGTTTTTATCTCTAAATTTTCGCTTTGATCTCTGGCACCTTTAGAAATCCCTACTTCCCTCTGCGAAGGGCCTATCTTTTACTTTTATGTATTGACTTTCATGCAAGAGTCAAAAATTTTCTCTCTCTTCCTTTTTATTTTTCTCTTTTGGCAAGCATCATGTGGTGAGGAAAGATCTAGGCACATATGTCCAGTTGAATATGGGCAACATGAGTTATTATTGTTTACATCACCCTTGAGGTGAATACGTTGGGAGGCAAAACAATAAGCCCCTACCTTTTTGTGTGTCCGGTCAAAACATTTTGCTCATGTGTATGCGATGATTGTTAGCAATCATAGAAGACTATATGATGGTTGAGTATGTGGAGCTCTTACTTAAACTCTGTTGAATAAGTTGAATTGCAATTGCTTGGTGACTAAGAACATAGGTTGTTGAGTTTCAAGAGAGTTCATTGTTTGAACCTTAACATGTGAATTGTTTGCTACTATAACATGAGAAGTTTTGTAAGAAAGAATTGCTGTTATGATGCTAGGAAAAGTGATTGAAATTATCGTTGATCAAACTAATGCACTTTGCAAGCATTCACACTTCATAAATTAGTTCTTTTATCATTTACCTACTCGAGGACGAGCTGGAATTAAGCTTGGGGATGCTGATACGTCTCCAACGTATCTATAATTTATGAAGTATTCATACTATTATTTCATCATTCTTGGGTGTTTTACAATCATTTTATAGAAACTTTATATCATTTTTTGGGACTAACCTATTGACCCAGTGCCCAGTTCCAGTTGCTGTTTTTTAGCTTGTTTTTTACATCGCAGTAAATCAATACCAAACAGAGTCAAACGCAACAAAACTCCACGGAGATTATTTATGGATGAAAAGGAACCCAATGTGCCACTGCTGCACCTGGAGGTGCCCAGAGGGGGGCACAACCCACCAGGGTGCACCAGGCCCCCCTAGCGCGCCCCGTGTAACATCCCAAATTTTCAATTTGGAATGTTATACATAGGTCATCATATGCATATCATATTTTATTGCATTTTGGTTGATCCTAGAAATTCTAAGCAACTCAAGGACCCACGGGGAGAGTTGGGGATTTCATTATTTTCATATTTGAATTTTCTCAAATATTGGAAAGAGGATCATTTTGGTTTCATTAATTTTTCTTTCGAAAATATTTGCAATATCAAAAATAAAAGAGAGGAGATAATATGACTTCTCCAAAATAAAAGAAATATTGGAGAAAAAATATTAAAATCAAATTTTATTTTATCGGATGTTTATTGCTATTTTATTTGAATTAGAAAAATATGCATGTTTTCAAAATTGCATTTTTAGGCGAGAAAATGTTCACTTTGTTCTAAATATTCTATTTAGATCGTGAAAATTGTTTTTGGCATTTTTAGGAATTTCTTATATTTTATTTGGATTTTTTTTCAGTTTGGAAGAATTTATTTTTTTTAAAAAAGTCTCGAGGGCCGATCTGGGCCAGCTTCCCAGCCGGCCCACCTGCGCCGCCGCCTTCGCCGGGCATGTCCGACTCCGCTCCGCCACCGTTGCCCACCCTCCAAGCCGCAGCCACCCCCTCCCCTCCTTAAATATCGTCGCCGCCGCCCCACATCACCACCCCGCCCTGCCCTGCAAGCAGCAGCAGCAGCAGCGCGCCGCTACAGCCGCCGCCGCCTGCCGCTCCACGCCGCCACCGAACCACACGCCACCGCGGCACCACCCGCCGCCTCC